>NW_028241550.1:0-208262 GCF_964263255.1 Lissotriton vulgaris
TATTGATGAAATTTTAACATTTAATCTTTTGACTTTAAATGACGGTTGGATGTGAGTTATTACTTTTTCAACTAAAATAAGTGTGTTTAAAGTCATTTCTGTGCCTGAAATTGGTCAAAATTGAAGATTTTGAGTAAGCAAAACTCTGTAAAAATGGCAATTTTGGTCACTGTGAGGGTTTAAAAAGTGGTTATTCAACATGAGGCCCGATCCAAATGACATTTTGAATCATTTTTGGTAGAGTCCAAAAAATCAATTTTCTGATGAAAAACGATGACCCCGGACCAGTCGAACGTTGAAAAAATGGTCAATATTGATGAAATTTTAACATTTAATCTTTTGACTTTAAATGACGGTTGGATGTGAGTTATTACTTTTTCAACTAAAATAAGTGTGTTTAAAGTCATTTCTGTGCCTGAAATTGGTCAAAATTGAAGATTTTGAGTAAGCAAAACTCTGTAAAAATGGCAGTTTTGGTCACTGTGAGGGTTTAAAAAGTGGTTATTCAACATGAGGCCTGATCCAAATGACATTTTGAATCATTTTTGGTAGAGTCCAAAAAATCAATTTTCTGATGAAAAACGATGACCCCGGACCAGTCGAACGTTGAAAAAATGGTCAATATTGATGAAATTTTAACATTTAATCTTTTGACTTTAAATGACGGTTGGATGTGAGTTATTACTTTTTCAACTAAAATAAGTGTGTTTAAGTCATTTCTGTGCCTGAAATTGGTCAAAATTGAAGATTTTGAGTAAGCAAAACTCTGTAAAAATGGCAATTTTGGTCACTGTGAGGGTTTAAAAAGTGGTTATTCAACATGAGGCCCGATCCAAATGACATTTTGAATCATTTTTGGTAGAGTCCAAAAAATCAATTTTCTGATGAAAAACGATGACCCCGGACCAGTCGAACGTTGAAAAAATGGTCAATATTGATGAAATTTTAACATTTAATCTTTTGACTTTAAATGACGGTTGGATGTGAGTTATTACTTTTTCAACTAAAATAAGTGTGTTTAAAGTCATTTCTGTGCCTGAAATTGGTCAAAATTGTATATTTTGAGTAAGCAAAACTCTGTAAAAATGGCAATTTTGGTCACTGTGAGGGTTTAAAAAGTGGTTATTCAACATGAGGCCCGATCCAAATGACATTTTGAATCATTTTTGGTAGAGTCCAAAAAATCCATTTTCTGATGAAAAACGATGACCCCGGACCAGTCGAACATTGAAAAAATGGTCAATATTGATGAAATTTTAACATTTAATCTTTTGACTTTAAATGACAGTTGGATGTGAGTTATTACTTTTTCAACTAAAATAAGTGTGTTTAAAGTCATTTCTGTGCCTGAAATTGGTCAAAATTGAAGATTTTGAGTAAGCAAAACTCTGTAAAAATGGCAATTTTGGTCACTGTGAGGGTTTAAAAATTGGTTATTCAACATGAGGCCCGATCCAAATGACATTTTGAATCATTTTTGGTAGAGTCCAAAAAATCAATTTTCTGATGAAAAACGATGACCCCGGACCAGTCGAACGTTGAAAAAATGGTCAATATTGATGAAATTTTAACATTTAATCTTTTGACTTTAAATGACGGTTGGATGTGAGTTATTACTTTTTCAACTAAATAAGTGTGTTTAAAGTCATTTCTGTGCCTGAAATTGGTCAAAATTGAAGATTTTGAGTAAGCAAAACTCTGTAAAAATGGCAATTTTGGTCACTGTGAGGGTTTAAAAAGTGGTTATTCAACATGAGGCCTGATCCAAATGACATTTTGAATCATTTTTGGTAGAGTCCAAAAAATCCATTTTCTGATGAAAAACGATGACCCCGGACCAGTCGAAAGTTGAAAAAATGGTCAATATTGATGAGATTTTAACATTTAATCTTTTGACTTTAAATGACGGTTGGATGTGAGTTATTACTTTTTCAACTAAAATAAGTGTGTTTAAAGTCATTTCTAAGCCTGAAATTGGTCAAAATTGAAGATTTTGAGTAAGCAAAACTCTGTAAAAATGGCAATTTTGGTCACTGTGAGGGTTTAAAAAGTGGTTATTCAACATGAGGCCCGATCCAAATGACATTTTGAATCATTTTTGGTAGAGTCCAAAAAATCAATTTTCTGATGAAAAACGATGACCCCGGACCAGTCGAACGTTGAAAAAATGGTCAATATTGATGAAATTTTAACATTTAATCTTTTGACTTTAAATGACGGTTGGATGTGAGTTATTACTTTTTCAACTAAAATAAGTGTGTTTAAAGTCATTTCTGTGCCTGAAATTGGTCAAAATTGAAGATTTTGAGTAAGCAAAACTCTGCAAAAATGGCAATTTTGGTCACTTTGAGGGTTTAAAAAGTGGTTATTCAACATGAGGCTCGATCCAAATGACATTTTGAATCATTTTTGGTAGAGTCCAAAAAATCAATTTTCTGATGAAAAACGATGACCCCGGACCAGTCGAACGTTGAAAAAATGGTCAATATTGATGAAATTTTAACATTTAATCTTTTGACTTTAAATGACGGTTGGATGTGAGTTATTACTTTTTCAACTAAAATAAGTGTGTTTAAAGTCATTTCTGTGCCTGAAATTGGTCAAAATTGAAGATTTTGAGTAAGCAAAACTCTGCAAAAATGGCAATTTTGGTCACTGTGAGGGTTTAAAAAGTGGTTATTCAACATGAGGCCCGATCCAAATGACATTTTGAATCATTTTTGGTAGAGTCCAAAAAATCAATTTTCTGATGAAAAACGATGACCCCGGACCAGTCGAACGTTGAAAAAATGGTCAATATTGATGAAATTTTAACATTTAATCTTTTGACTTTAAATGACGGTTGGATGTGAGTTATTACTTTTTCAACTAAAATAAGTGTGTTTAAAGTCATTTCTGTGCCTGAAATTGGTCAAAATTGAAGATTTTGAGTAAGCAAAACTCTGTAAAAATGGCAGTTTTGGTCACTGTGAGGGTTTAAAAAGTGGTTATTCAACATGAGGCCCGATCCAAATGACATTTTGAATCATTTTTGGTAGAGTCCAAAAAATCAATTTTCTGATGAAAAACGATGACTCCGGACCAGTCGAACGTTGAAAAAATGGTCAATATTGATGAAATTTTAACATTTAATCTTTTGACTTTAAATGACGGTTGGATGTGAGTTATTACTTTTTCAACTAAAATAAGTGTGTTTAAAGTCATTTCTGTGCCTGAAATTGGTCAAAATTGAAGATTTTGAGTAAGCAAAACTCTGTAAAAATGGCAATTTTGGTCACTGTGAGGGTTTAAAAAGTGGTTATTCAACATGAGGCTCGATCCAAATGACATTTTGAATCATTTTTGGTAGAGTCCAAAAAATCAATTTTCTGATGAAAAACGATGACCCCGGACCAGTCGAACATTGAAAAAATGGTCAATATTGATGAAATTTTAATATTTAATCTTTTCACTTTAAATGACGGTTGGATGTGAGTTATTACTTTTTCAACTAAAATAAGTGTGTTTAAAGTCATTTCTGTGCCTGAAATTGGTCAAAATTGAAGATTTTGAGTAAGCAAAACTCTGTAAAAATGGCAATTTTGGTCACTGTGAGGGTTTAAAAAGTGGTTATTCAACATGAGGCCCGATCCAAATGACATTTTGAATCATTTTTGGTAGAGTCCAAAAAATCCATTTTCTGATGAAAAACGATGACCCGGGACCAGTCGAACGTTGAAAAAATGGTCAATATTGATGAAATTTTAACATTTAATCTTTTGACTTTAAATGACGGTTGGATGTGAGTTATTACTTTTTCAACTAAAATAAGTGTGTTTAAAGTCATTTCTGTGCCTGAAATTGGTCAAAATTGAAGATTTTGAGTAAGTAAAACTCTGTAAAAATTGCAATTTTGGTCACTGTGAGGGTTTAAAAAGTGGTTATTCAACATGAGGCCCGATCCAAATGACATTTTGAATCATTTTTGGTAGAGTCCAAAAAATCAATTTTCTGATGAAAAACGATGACCCCGGACCAGTCGAACGTTGAAAAAATGGTCAATATTGATGAAATTTTAACATTTAATCTTTTGACTTTAAATGACGGTTGGATGTGAGTTATTACTTTTTCAACTAAAATAAGTGTGTTTAAAGTCATTTCTGTGCCTGAAATTGGTCAAAATTGAAGATTTTGAGTAAGCAAAACTCTGTAAAAATGGCAGTTTTGGTCACTGTGAGGGTTTAAAAAGTGGTTATTCAACATGAGGCCTGATCCAAATGACATTTTGAATCATTTTTGGTAGAGTCCAAAAAATCCATTTTCTGATGAAAAACGATGACCCCGGACCAGTCGAACGTTGAAAAAATGGTCAATATTGATGAAATTTTAACATTTAATCTTTTGACTTTAAATGACGGTTGGATGTGAGTTATTACTTTTTCAACTAAAATAAGTGTGTTTAAAGTCATTTCTGTGCCTGAAATTGGTCAAAATTGAAGATTTTGAGTAAGCAAAACTCTGTAAAAATGGCAATTTTGGTCACTGCGAGGGTTTAAAAAGTGGTTATTCAACATGAGGCCCGATCCAAATGACATTTTGAATCATTTTTGGTAGAGTCCAAAAAATCAATTTTCTGATAAAAAACGATGACCTCGGACCAGTCGAACGTTGAAAAAAATTGGTCAATATTGATGAAATTTTAACATTTAATCTTTTGACTTTAAATGACGGTTGGATGTGAGTTATTACTTTTTCAACTAAAATAAGTGTGTTTAAAGTCATTTCTGTGCCTGAAATTGGTCAAAATTGAAGATTTTGAGTAAGCAAAATTCTGTAAAAATGGCAATTTTGGTCACTGTGAGGGTTTAAAAAGTGGTTATTCAACATGAGGCCCGATCCAAATGACATTTTGAATCATTTTTGGTAGAGTCTAAAAAATCAATTTTCTGATGAAAAACGATGACCCCGGACCAGTCGAACTTTGAAAAAATGGTCAATATTGATGAAATTTTAACATTTAATCTTTTGACTTTAAATGACGGTTGGATGTGAGTTATTACTTTTTCAACTAAAATAAGTGTGTTTAAGTCATTTCTGTGCCTGAAATTGGTCAAAATTGAAGATTTTGAGTAAGCAAAACTCTGTAAAAATGGCAATTTTGGTCACTGTGAGGGTTTAAAAAGTGGTTATTCAACATGAGGCCCGATCCAAATGACATTTTGAATCATTTTTGGTAGAGTCCAAAAAATCAATTTTCTGATGAAAAACGATGACCCCGGACCAGTCGAACGTTGAAAAAATGGTCAATATTGATGAAATTTTAACATTTAATCTTTTGACTTTAAATGACGGTTGGATGTGAGTTATTACTTTTTCAACTAAAATAAGTGTGTTTAAAGTCATTTCTGTGCCTGAAATTGGTCAAAATTAAAGATTTTGAGTAAGCAAAACTCTGTAAAAATGGCAATTTTGGTCACTGTGAGGGTTTAAAAAGTGGTTATTCAACATGAGGCCCGATCCAAATGACATTTTGAATCATTTTTGGTAGAGTCCAAAAAATCAATTTTCTGATAAAAAACGATGACCCCGGACCAGTCGAACGTTGAAAAAATGGTCAATATTGATGAAATTTTAACATTTAATCTTTTGACTTTAAATGACGGTTGTATGTGAGTTATTACTTTTTCAACTAAAATAAGTGTGTTTAAAGTCATTTCTGTGCCTGAAATTGGTCAAAATTGAAGATTTTGAGTAAGCAAAACTCTGTAAAAATGGCAATTTTGGTCACTGTGAGGGTTTAAAAAGTGGTTATTCAACATGAGGCCCGATCCAAATGACATTTTGAATCATTTTTGGTAGAGTCCAAAAAATCAATTTTCTGATGAAAAACGATGACCCCGGACCAGTCGAACGTTGAAAAAATGGTCAATATTGATGAAATTTTAACATTTAATCTTTTGACTTTAAATGACGGTTGGATGTGAGTTATTACTTTTTCAACTAAAATAAGTGTGTTTAAAGTCATTTCTGTGCCTGAAATTGGTCAAAATTGAAGATTTTGAGTAAGCAAAACTCTGTAAAAATGGCAGTTTTGGTCACTGTGAGGGTTTAAAAAGTGGTTATTCAACATGAGGCCTGATCCAAATGACATTTTGAATCATTTTTGGTAGAGTCCAAAAAATCAATTTTCTGATGAAAAACGATGACCCCGGACCAGTCGAACGTTGAAAAAATGGTCAATATTGATGAAATTTTAACATTTAATCTTTTGACTTTAAATGACGGTTGGATGTGAGTTATTACTTTTTCAACTAAAATAAGTGTGTTTAAAGTCATTTCTGTGCCTGAAATTGGTCAAAATTGAAGATTTTGAGTAAGCAAAACTCTGTAAAAATGGCAATTTTGGTCACTGTGAGGGTTTAAAAAGTGGTTATTCAACATGAGGCCCGATCCAAATGACATTTTGAATCATTTTTGGTAGAGTCCAAAAAATCAATTTTCTGATGAAAAACAATGACCCCGGACCAGGCGAACGTTGAAAAAATGGTCAATATTGATGAAATTTTAACATTTAATCTTTTGACTTTAAATGACGGTTGGATGTGAGTTATTACTTTTTCAACTAAAATAAGTGTGTTTAAAGTCATTTCTGTGCCTGAAATTGGTCAAAATTGAAGATTTTGAGTAAGCAAAACTCTGTAAAAATGGCAATTTTGGTCACTGTGAGGGTTTAAAAAGTGGTTATTCAACATGAGGCCCGATCCAAATGACATTTTGAATCATTTTTGGTAGAGTCTAAAAAATCAATTTTCTGATGAAAAACGATGACCCCGGACCAGTCGAACTTTGAAAAAATGGTCAATATTGATGAAATTTTAACATTTAATCTTTTGACTTTAAATGACGGTTGGATGTGAGTTATTACTTTTTCAACTAAAATAAGTGTGTTTAAGTCATTTCTGTGCCTGAAATTGGTCAAAATTGAAGATTTTGAGTAAGCAAAACTCTGTAAAAATGGCAATTTTGGTCACTGTGAGGGTTTAAAAAGTGGTTATTCAACATGAGGCCCGATCCAAATGACATTTTGAATCATTTTTGGTAGAGTCCAAAAAATCAATTTTCTGATGAAAAACGATGACCCCGGACCAGTCGAACGTTGAAAAAATGGTCAATATTGATGAAATTTTAACATTTAATCTTTTGACTTTAAATGACGGTTGGATGTGAGTTATTACTTTTTCAACTAAAATAAGTGTGTTTAAAGTCATTTCTGTGCCTGAAATTGGTCAAAATTAAAGATTTTGAGTAAGCAAAACTCTGTAAAAATGGCAATTTTGGTCACTGTGAGGGTTTAAAAAGTGGTTATTCAACATGAGGCCCGATCCAAATGACATTTTGAATCATTTTTGGTAGAGTCCAAAAAATCAATTTTCTGATAAAAAACGATGACCCCGGACCAGTCGAACGTTGAAAAAATGGTCAATATTGATGAAATTTTAACATTTAATCTTTTGACTTTAAATGACGGTTGTATGTGAGTTATTACTTTTTCAACTAAAATAAGTGTGTTTAAAGTCATTTCTGTGCCTGAAATTGGTCAAAATTGAAGATTTTGAGTAAGCAAAACTCTGTAAAAATGGCAATTTTGGTCACTGTGAGGGTTTAAAAAGTGGTTATTCAACATGAGGCCCGATCCAAATGACATTTTGAATCATTTTTGGTAGAGTCCAAAAAATCAATTTTCTGATGAAAAACGATGACCCCGGACCAGTCGAACGTTGAAAAAATGGTCAATATTGATGAAATTTTAACATTTAATCTTTTGACTTTAAATGACGGTTGGATGTGAGTTATTACTTTTTCAACTAAAATAAGTGTGTTTAAAGTCATTTCTGTGCCTGAAATTGGTCAAAATTGAAGATTTTGAGTAAGCAAAACTCTGTAAAAATGGCAGTTTTGGTCACTGTGAGGGTTTAAAAAGTGGTTATTCAACATGAGGCCTGATCCAAATGACATTTTGAATCATTTTTGGTAGAGTCCAAAAAATCCATTTTCTGATGAAAAACGATGACCCCGGACCAGTCGAACGTTGAAAAAATGGTCAATATTGATGAAATTTTAACATTTAATCTTTTGACTTTAAATGACGGTTGGATGTGAGTTATTACTTTTTCAACTAAAATAAGTGTGTTTAAAGTCATTTCTGTGCCTGAAATTGGTCAAAATTGAAGATTTTGAGTAAGCAAAACTCTGTAAAAATGGCAATTTTGGTCACTGTGAGGGTTTAAAAAGTGGTTATTCAACATGAGGCCCGATCCAAATGACATTTTGAATCATTTTTGGTAGAGTCCAAAAAATCAATTTTCTGATGAAAAACAATGACCCCGGACCAGTCGAACGTTGAAAAAATGGTCAATATTGATGAAATTTTAACATTTAATCTTTTGACTTTAAATGACGGTTGGATGTGAGTTATTACTTTTTCAACTAAAATAAGTGTGTTTAAAGTCATTTCTGTGCCTGAAATTGGTCAAAATTGAAGATTTTGAGTAAGCAAAACTCTGCAAAAATGGCAATTTTGGTCACTTTGAGGGTTTAAAAAGTGGTTATTCAACATGAGGCTCGATCCAATTGACATTTTGAATCATTTTTGGTAGAGTCCAAAAAATCAATTTTCTGATGAAAAACGATGACCTCGGACCAGTCGAACGTTGAAAAAATGGTCAATATTGATGAAATTTTAACATTTAATCTTTTGACTTTAAATGACGGTTGGATGTGAGTTATTACTTTTTCAACTAAAATAAGTGTGTTTAAAGTCATTTCTGTGCCTGAAATTGGTCAAAATTGAAGATTTTGAGTAAGCAAAACTCTGCAAAAATGGCAATTTTGGTCACTGTGAGGGTTTAAAAAGTGGTTATTCAACATGAGGCCCGATCCAAATGACATTTTGAATCATTTTTGGTAGAGTCCAAAAAATCAATTTTCTGATGAAAAACGATGACCCCGGACCAGTCGAACGTTGAAAAAATGGTCAATATTGATGAAATTTTAACATTTAATCTTTTGACTTTAAATGACGGTTGGATGTGAGTTATTACTTTTTCAACTAAAATAAGTGTGTTTAAAGTCATTTCTGTGCCTGAAATTGGTCAAAATTGAAGATTTTGAGTAAGCAAAACTCTGTAAAAATGGCAATTTTGGTCACTGTGAGGGTTTAAAAAGTGGTTATTCAACATGAGGCCCGATCCAAATGACATTTTGAATCATTTTTGGTAGAGTCCAAAAAATCAATTTTCTGATGAAAAACGATGACCCCGGACCAGTCGAACATTGAAAAAATGGTCAATATTGATGAAATTTTAATATTTAATCTTTTCACTTTAAATGACGGTTGGATGTGAGTTATTACTTTTTCAACTAAAATAAGTGTGTTTAAAGTCATTTCTGTGCCTGAAATTGGTCAAAATTGAAGATTTTGAGTAAGCAAAACTCTGCAAAAATGGCAATTTTGGTCACTGTGAGGGTTTAAAAAGTGGTTATTCAACATGAGGCCCGATCCAAATGACATTTTGAATCATTTTTGGTAGAGTCCAAAAAATCAATTTTCTGATGAAAAACGATGACCCCGGACCAGTCGAACGTTGAAAAAATGGTCAATATTGATGAAATTTTAACATTTAATCTTTTGACTTTAAATGACGGTTGGATGTGAGTTATTACTTTTTCAACTAAAATAAGTGTGTTTAAAGTCATTTCTGTGCCTGAAATTGGTCAAAATTGAAGATTTTGAGTAAGCAAAACTCTGTAAAAATGGCAGTTTTGGTCACTGTGAGGGTTTAAAAAGTGGTTATTCAACATGAGGCCCGATCCAAATGACATTTTGAATCATTTTTGGTAGAGTCCAAAAAATCAATTTTCTGATGAAAAACGATGACCCCGGACCAGTCGAACGTTGAAAAAATGGTCAATATTGATGAAATTTTAACATTTAATCTTTTGACTTTAAATGACGGTTGTATGTGAGTTATTACTTTTTCAACTAAAATAAGTGTGTTTAAAGTCATTTCTGTGCCTGAAATTGGTCAAAATTGAAGATTTTGAGTAAGCAAAACTCTGTAAAAATGGCAATTTTGGTCACTGTGAGGGTTTAAAAAGTGGTTATTCAACATGAGGCCCGATCCAAATGACATTTTGAATCATTTTTGGTAGAGTCCAAAAAATCAATTTTCTGATGAAAAACGATGACCCGGGACCAGTCGAACGTTGAAAAAATGGTCAATATTGATGAAATTTTAACATTTAATCTTTTGACTTTAAATGACGGTTGGATGTGAGTTATTACTTTTTCAACTAAAATAAGTGTGTTTAAAGTCATTTCTGTGCCTGAAATTGGTCAAAATTGAAGATTTTGAGTAAGCAAAACTCAGTAAAAATGGCAATTTTGGTCACTGTGAGGGTTTAAAAAGTGGTTATTCAACATGAGGCCCGATCCAAATGACATTTTGAATCATTTTTGGTAGAGTCCAAAAAATCCATTTTCTGATGAAAAACGATTACCCCGGACCAGTCGAACATTGAAAAAATGGTCAATATTGATGAAATTTTAACATTTAATCTTTTGACTTTAAATGACGGTTGGATGTGAGTTATTACTTTTTCAACTAAAATAAGTGTGTTTAAAGTCATTTCTGTGCCTGAAATTGGTCAAAATTGAAGATTTTGAGTAAGCAAAACTCTGTAAAAATGGCAATTTTGGTCACTGTGAGGGTTTAAAAAGTGGTTATTCAACATGAGGCCCGATCCAAATGACATTTTGAATCATTTTTGGTAGAGTCCAAAAAATCAATTTTCTGATGAAAAACGATGACCCCGGACCAGTCGAACGTTGAAAAAATGGTCAATATTGATGAAATTTTAACATTTAATCTTTTGACTTTAAATGACGGTTGGATGTGAGTTATGACTTTTTCAACTAAAATAAGTGTGTTTAAAGTCATTTCTGTGCCTGAAATTGGTCAAAATTGAAGATTTTGAGTAAGCAAAACTCTGTAAAAATGGCAATTTTGGTCACTGTGAGGGTTTAAAAAGTGGTTATTCAACATGAGGCCCGATCCAAATGACATTTTGAATCATTTTTGGTAGAGTCCAAAAAATCCATTTTCTGATGAAAAACGATGACCCCGGACCAGTCGAACGTTGAAAAAATGGTCAATATTGATGAAATTTTAACATTTAATCTTTTGACTTTAAATGACGGTTGGATGTGAGTTATTACTTTTTCAACTAAAATAAGTGTGTTTAAAGTCATTTCTGTGCCTGAAATTGGTCAAAATTGAAGATTTTGAGTAAGCAAAACTCTGTAAAAATGGCAGTTTTGGTCACTGTGAGGGTTTAAAAAGTGGTTATTCAACATGAGGCCTGATCCAAATGACATTTTGAATCATTTTTGGTAGAGTCCAAAAAATCCATTTTCTGATGAAAAACGATGACCCGGGACCTGTCGAACGTTGAAAAAATGGTCAATATTGATGAAATTTTAACATTTAATCTTTTGACTTTAAATGACGGTTGGATGTGAGTTATTACTTTTTCAACTAAAATAAGTGTGTTTAAAGTCATTTCTGTGCCTGAAATTGGTCAAAATTGAAGATTTTGAGTAAGCAAAACTCTGTAAAAATGGCAATTTTGGTCACTGTGAGGGTTTAAAAAGTGGTTATTCAACATGAGGCCCGATCCAAATGACATTTTGAATCATTTTTGGTAGAGTCCAAAAAATCCATTTTCTGATGAAAAACGATGACCCCGGACCAGTCGAACGTTGAAAAAATGGTCAATATTGATGAAATTTTAACATTTAATCTTTTGACTTTAAATGACGGTTGGATGTGAGTTATTACTTTTTCAACTAAAATAAGTGTGTTTAAAGTCATTTCTGTGCCTGAAATTGGTCAAAATTGTATATTTTGAGTAAGCAAAACTCTGTAAAAATGGCAATTTTGGTCACTGTGAGGGTTTAAAAAGTGGTTATTCAACATGAGGCCCGATCCAAATGACATTTTGAATCATTTTTGGTAGAGTCCAAAAAATCAATTTTCTGATGAAAAACGATGACCCCGGACCAGTCGAACGTTGAAAAAATGGTCAATATTGATGAAATTTTAACATTTAATCTTTTGACTTTAAATGACGGTTGGATGTGAGTTATTACTTTTTCAACTAAAATAAGTGTGTTTAAAGTCATTTCTGTGCCTGAAATTGGTCAAAATTGTATATTTTGAGTAAGCAAAACTCTGTAAAAATGGCAATTTTGGTCACTGTGAGGGTTTAAAAAGTGGTTATTCAACATGAGGCCCGATCCAAATGACATTTTGAATCATTTTTGGTAGAGTCCAAAAAATCCATTTTCTGATGAAAAACGATGACCCCGGACCAGTCGAACATTGAAAAAATGGTCAATATTGATGAAATTTTAACATTTAATCTTTTGACTTTAAATGACGGTTGGATGTGAGTTATTACATTTTCAACTAAAATAAGTGTGTTTAAAGTCATTTCTGTGCCTGAAATTGGTCAAAATTGAAGATTTTGAGTAAGCAAAACTCTGTAAAAATGGCAATTTTGGTCACTGTGAGGGTTTAAAAAGTGGTTATTCAACATGAGGCCCGATCCAAATGACATTTTGAATCATTTTTGGTAGAGTCCAAAAAATCAATTTTCTGATGAAAAACGATGACCCCGGACCAGTCGAACGTTGAAAAAATGGTCAATATTGATGAAATTTTAACATTTAATCTTTTGACTTTAAATGACGGTTGGATGTGAGTTATTACTTTTTCAACTAAAATAAGTGTGTTTAAAGTCATTTCTGTGCCTGAAATTGGTCAAAATTGAAGATTTTGAGTAAGCAAAATTCTGTAAAAATGGCAATTTTGGTCACTGTGAGGGTTTAAAAAGTGGTTATTCAACATGAGGCCCGATCCAAATGACATTTTGAATCATTTTTGGTAGAGTCTAAAAAATCAATTTTCTGATGAAAAACGATGACCCCGGACCAGTCGAACGTTGAAAAAATGGTCAATATTGATGAAATTTTAATATTTAATCTTTTGACTTTAAATGACGGTTGGATGTGAGTTATTACTTTTTCAACTAAAATAAGTGTGTTTAAAGTCATTTCTGTGCCTGAAATTGGTCAAAATTAAAGATTTTGAGTAAGCAAAACTCTGTAAAAATGGCAATTTTGGTCACTGTGAGGGTTTAAAAAGTGGTTATTCAACATGAGGCCCGATCCAAATGACATTTTGAATCATTTTTGGTAGAGTCCAAAAAATCAATTTTCTGATAAAAAACGATGACCCCGGACCAGTCGAACGTTGAAAAAATGGTCAATATTGATGAAATTTTAACATTTAATCTTTTGACTTTAAATGACGGTTGTATGTGAGTTATTACTTTTTCAACTAAAATAAGTGTGTTTAAAGTCATTTCTGTGCCTGAAATTGGTCAAAATTGAAGATTTTGAGTAAGCAAAACTCTGTAAAAATGGCAATTTTGGTCACTGTGAGGGTTTAAAAAGTGGTTATTCAACATGAGGCCCGATCCAAATGACATTTTGAATCATTTTTGGTAGAGTCCAAAAAATCAATTTTCTGATGAAAAACGATGACCCCGGACCAGTCGAACGTTGAAAAAATGGTCAATATTGATGAAATTTTAACATTTAATCTTTTGACTTTAAATGACGGTTGGATGTGAGTTATTACTTTTTCAACTAAAATAAGTGTGTTTAAAGTCATTTCTGTGCCTGAAATTGGTCAAAATTGAAGATTTTGAGTAAGCAAAACTCTGTAAAAATGGCAGTTTTGGTCACTGTGAGGGTTTAAAAAGTGGTTATTCAACATGAGGCCTGATCCAAATGACATTTTGAATCATTTTTGGTAGAGTCCAAAAAATCCATTTTCTGATGAAAAACGATGACCCCGGACCAGTCGAACGTTGAAAAAATGGTCAATATTGATGAAATTTTAACATTTAATCTTTTGACTTTAAATGACGGTTGGATGTGAGTTATTACTTTTTCAACTAAAATAAGTGTGTTTAAAGTCATTTCTGTGCCTGAAATTGGTCAAAATTGAAGATTTTGAGTAAGCAAAACTCTGTAAAAATGGCAATTTTGGTCACTGTGAGGGTTTAAAAAGTGGTTATTCAACATGAGGCCCGATCCAAATGACATTTTGAATCATTTTTGGTAGAGTCCAAAAAATCAATTTTCTGATGAAAAACAATGACCCCGGACCAGTCGAACGTTGAAAAAATGGTCAATATTGATGAAATTTTAACATTTAATCTTTTGACTTTAAATGACGGTTGGATGTGAGTTATTACTTTTTCAACTAAAATAAGTGTGTTTAAAGTCATTTCTGTGCCTGAAATTGGTCAAAATTGAAGATTTTGAGTAAGCAAAACTCTGCAAAAATGGCAATTTTGGTCACTTTGAGGGTTTAAAAAGTGGTTATTCAACATGAGGCTCGATCCAAATGACATTTTGAATCATTTTTGGTAGAGTCCAAAAAATCAATTTTCTGATGAAAAACGATGACCTCGGACCAGTCGAACGTTGAAAAAATGGTCAATATTGATGAAATTTTAACATTTAATCTTTTGACTTTAAATGACGGTTGGATGTGAGTTATTACTTTTTCAACTAAAATAAGTGTGTTTAAAGTCATTTCTGTGCCTGAAATTGGTCAAAATTGAAGATTTTGAGTAAGCAAAACTCTGCAAAAATGGCAATTTTGGTCACTGTGAGGGTTTAAAAAGTGGTTATTCAACATGAGGCCCGATCCAAATGACATTTTGAATCATTTTTGGTAGAGTCCAAAAAATCAATTTTCTGATGAAAAACGATGACCCCGGACCAGTCGAACGTTGAAAAAATGGTCAATATTGATGAAATTTTAACATTTAATCTTTTGACTTTAAATGACGGTTGGATGTGAGTTATTACTTTTTCAACTAAAATAAGTGTGTTTAAAGTCATTTCTGTGCCTGAAATTGGTCAAAATTGAAGATTTTGAGTAAGCAAAACTCTGTAAAAATGGCAATTTTGGTCACTGTGAGGGTTTAAAAAGTGGTTATTCAACATGAGGCCCGATCCAAATGACATTTTGAATCATTTTTGGTAGAGTCCAAAAAATCAATTTTCTGATGAAAAACGATGACCCCGGACCAGTCGAACATTGAAAAAATGGTCAATATTGATGAAATTTTAATATTTAATCTTTTCACTTTAAATGACGGTTGGATGTGAGTTATTACTTTTTCAACTAAAATAAGTGTGTTTAAAGTCATTTCTGTGCCTGAAATTGGTCAAAATTGAAGATTTTGAGTAAGCAAAACTCTGTAAAAATGGCAATTTTGGTCACTGTGAGGGTTTAAAAAGTGGTTATTCAACATGAGGCCCGATCCAAATGACATTTTGAATCATTTTTGGTAGAGTCCAAAAAATCCATTTTCTGATGAAAAACGATGACCCGGGACCAGTCGAACGTTGAAAAACTGGTCAATATTGATGAAATTTTAACATTTAATCTTTTGACTTTAAATGACGGTTGGATGTGAGTTATTACTTTTTCAACTAAAATAAGTGTGTTTAAAGTCATTTCTGTGCCTGAAATTGGTCAAAATTGAAGATTTTGAGTAAGCAAAACTCTGTAAAAATGGCAGTTTTGGTCACTGTGAGGGTTTAAAAAGTGGTTATTCAACATGAGGCCCGATCCAAATGACATTTTGAATCATTTTTGGTAGAGTCCAAAAAATCCATTTTCTGATGAAAAACGATGACCCGGGACCAGTCGAACGTTGAAAAAATAGTCAATATTGATGAAATTTTAACATTTATTCTTTTGACTTTAAATGACGGTTGGATGTGAGTTATTACTTTTTCAACTAAAATAAGTGTGTTTAAAGTCATTTCTGTGCCTGAAATTGGTCAAAATTGAAGATTTTGAGTAAGCAAAACTCTGTAAAAATGGCAATTTTGGTCACTGTGAGGGTTTAAAAAGTGGTTATTCAACATGAGGCCCGATCCAAATGACATTTTGAATCATTTTTGGTAGAGTCCAAAAAATCAATTTTCTGATAAAAAACGATGACCTCGGACCAGTCGAACGTTGAAAAAAATTGGTCAATATTGATGAAATTTTAACATTTAATCTTTTGACTTTAAATGACGGTTGGATGTGAGTTATTACTTTTTCAACTAAAATAAGTGTGTTTAAAGTCATTTCTGTGCCTGAAATTGGTCAAAATTGAAGATTTTGAGTAAGCAAAACTCTGTAAAAATGGCAGTTTTGGTCACTGTGAGGGTTTAAAAAGTGGTTATTCAACATGAGGCCTGATCCAAATGACATTTTGAATCATTTTTGGTAGAGTCTAAAAAATCAATTTTCTGATGAAAAACGATGACCCCGGACCAGTCGAACTTTGAAAAAATGGTCAATATTGATGAAATTTTAACATTTAATCTTTTGACTTTAAATGACGGTTGGATGTGAGTTATTACTTTTTCACCTAAAATAAGTGTGTTTAAAGTCATTTCTGTGCCTGAAATTGGTCAAAATTGAAGATTTTGAGTAAGCAAAACTCTGCAAAAATGGCAATTTTGGTCACTTTGAGGGTTTAAAAAGTGGTTATTCAACATGAGGCTCGATCCAATTGACATTTTGAATCATTTTTGGTAGAGTCCAAAAAATCAATTTTCTGATGAAAAACGATGACCTCGGACCAGTCGAACGTTGAAAAAATGGTCAATATTGATGAAATTTTAACATTTAATCTTTTGACTTTAAATGACGGTTGGATGTGAGTTATTACTTTTTCAACTAAAATAAGTGTGTTTAAAGTCATTTCTGTGCCTGAAATTGGTCAAAATTGAAGATTTTGAGTAAGCAAAACTCTGCAAAAATGGCAATTTTGGTCACTGTGAGGGTTTAAAAAGTGGTTATTCAACATGAGGCCTGATCCAAATGACATTTTGAATCATTTTTGGTAGAGTCCAAAAAATCCATTTTCTGATGAAAAACGATGACCCCGGACCAGTCGAAAGTTGAAAAAATGGTCAATATTGATGAGATTTTAACATTTAATCTTTTGACTTTAAATGACGGTTGGATGTGAGTTATTACTTTTTCAACTAAAATAAGTGTGTTTAAAGTCATTTCTAAGCCTGAAATTGGTCAAAATTGAAGATTTTGAGTAAGCAAAACTCTGTAAAAATGGCAATTTTGGTCACTGTGAGGGTTTAAAAAGTGGTTATTCAACATGAGGCCCGATCCAAATGACATTTTGAATCATTTTTGGTAGAGTCCAAAAAATCAATTTTCTGATGAAAAACGATGACCCCGGACCAGTCGAACGTTGAAAAAATGGTCAATATTGATGAAATTTTAACATTTAATCTTTTGACTTTAAATGACGGTTGGATGTGAGTTATTACTTTTTCAACTAAAATAAGTGTGTTTAAAGTCATTTCTGTGCCTGAAATTGGTCAAAATTGAAGATTTTGAGTAAGCAAAACTCTGTAAAAATGGCAATTTTGGTCACTGTGAGGGTTTAAAAAGTGGTTATTCAACATGAGGCCCGATCCAAATGACATTTTGAATCATTTTTGGTAGAGTCCAAAAAATCAATTTTCTGATGAAAAACGATGACCCCGGACCAGTCGAACGTTGAAAAAATGGTCAATATTGATGAAATTTTAACATTTAATCTTTTGACTTTAAATGACGGTTGGATGTGAGTTATTACTTTTTCAACTAAAATAAGTGTGTTTAAAGTCATTTCTGTGCCTGAAATTGGTCAAAATTGAAGATTTTGAGTAAGCAAAACTCTGCAAAAATGGCAATTTTGGTCACTGTGAGGGTTTAAAAAGTGGTTATTCAACATGAGGCCCGATCCAAATGACATTTTGAATCATTTTTGGTAGAGTCCAAAAAATCCATTTTCTGATGAAAAACGATGACCCCGGACCAGTCGAACATTGAAAAAATGGTCAATATTGATGAAATTTTAACATTTAATCTTTTGACTTTAAATGACGGTTGGATGTGAGTTATTACTTTTTCAACTAAAATAAGTGTGTTTAAGTCATTTCTGTGCCTGAAATTGGTCAAAATTGAAGATTTTGAGTAAGCAAAGCTCTGTAAAAATGGCAATTTTGGTCACTGTGAGGGTTTAAAAAGTGGTTATTCAACATGAGGCCCGATCCAAATGACATTTTGAATCATTTTTGGTAGAGTCCAAAAAATCAATTTTCTGATGAAAAACGATGACCCCGGACCAGTCGAACGTTGAAAAAATGGTCAATATTGATGAAATTTTAACATTTAATCTTTTGACTTTAAATGACGGTTGGATGTGAGTTATTACTTTTTCAACTAAAATAAGTGTGTTTAAAGTCATTTCTGTGCCTGAAATTGGTCAAAATTGTATATTTTGAGTAAGCAAAACTCTGTAAAAATGGCAATTTTGGTCACTGTGAGGGTTTAAAAAGTGGTTATTCAACATGAGGCCCGATCCAAATGACATTTTGAATCATTTTTGGTAGAGTCCAAAAAATCCATTTTCTGATGAAAAACGATGACCCCGGACCAGTCGAACATTGAAAAAATGGTCAATATTGATGAAATTTTAACATTTAATCTTTTGACTTTAAATGACGGTTGGATGTGAGTTATTACTTTTTCAACTAAAATAAGTGTGTTTAAAGTCATTTCTGTGCCTGAAATTGGTCAAAATTGAAGATTTTGAGTAAGCAAAACTCTGTAAAAATGGCAATTTTGGTCACTGTGAGGGTTTAAAAAGTGGTTATTCAACATGAGGCCCGATCCAAATGACATTTTGAATCATTTTTGGTAGAGTCCAAAAAATCAATTTTCTGATGAAAAACGATGACCCCGGACCAGTCGAACGTTGAAAAAATGGTCAATATTGATGAAATTTTAACATTTAATCTTTTGACTTTAAATGACGGTTGGATGTGAGTTATTACTTTTTCAACTAAAATAAGTGTGTTTAAAGTCATTTCTGTGCCTGAAATTGGTCAAAATTGAAGATTTTGAGTAAGCAAAACTCTGTAAAAATGGCAATTTTGGTCACTGTGAGGGTTTAAAAAGTGGTTATTCAACATGAGGCCTGATCCAAATGACATTTTGAATCATTTTTGGTAGAGTCCAAAAAATCCATTTTCTGATGAAAAACGATGACCCCGGACCAGTCGAAAGTTGAAAAAATGGTCAATATTGATGAGATTTTAACATTTAATCTTTTGACTTTAAATGACGGTTGGATGTGAGTTATTACTTTTTCAACTAAAATAAGTGTGTTTAAAGTCATTTCTAAGCCTGAAATTGGTCAAAATTGAAGATTTTGAGTAAGCAAAACTCTGTAAAAATGGCAATTTTGGTCACTGTGAGGGTTTAAAAAGTGGTTATTCAACATGAGGCCCGATCCAAATGACATTTTGAATCATTTTTGGTAGAGTCCAAAAAATCAATTTTCTGATGAAAAACGATGACCCCGGACCAGTCGAACGTTGAAAAAATGGTCAATATTGATGAAATTTTAACATTTAATCTTTTGACTTTAAATGACGGTTGGATGTGAGTTATTACTTTTTCAACTAAAATAAGTGTGTTTAAAGTCATTTCTGTGCCTGAAATTGGTCAAAATTGAAGATTTTGAGTAAGCAAAACTCTGTAAAAATGGCAATTTTGGTCACTGTGAGGGTTTAAAAAGTGGTTATTCAACATGAGGCCCGATCCAAATGACATTTTGAATCATTTTTGGTAGAGTCCAAAAAATCAATTTTCTGATGAAAAACGATGACCCCGGACCAGTCGAACGTTGAAAAAATGGTCAATATTGATGAAATTTTAACATTTAATCTTTTGACTTTAAATGACGGTTGGATGTGAGTTATTACTTTTTCAACTAAAATAAGTGTGTTTAAAGTCATTTCTGTGCCTGAAATTGGTCAAAATTGAAGATTTTGAGTAAGCAAAACTCTGCAAAAATGGCAATTTTGGTCACTTTGAGGGTTTAAAAAGTGGTTATTCAACATGAGGCTCGATCCAAATGACATTTTGAATCATTTTTGGTAGAGTCCAAAAAATCAATTTTCTGATGAAAAACGATGACCCCGGACCAGTCGAACGTTGAAAAAATGGTCAATATTGATGAAATTTTAACATTTAATCTTTTGACTTTAAATGACGGTTGGATGTGAGTTATTACTTTTTCAACTAAAATAAGTGTGTTTAAAGTCATTTCTGTGCCTGAAATTGGTCAAAATTGAAGATTTTGAGTAAGCAAAACTCTGTAAAAATGGCAATTTTGGTCACTGTGAGGGTTTAAAAAGTGGTTATTCAACATGAGGCCCGATCCAAATGACATTTTGAATCATTTTTGGTAGAGTCCAAAAAATCAATTTTCTGATGAAAAACGATGACCCCGGACCAGTCGAACGTTGAAAAAATGGTCAATATTGATGAAATTTTAACATTTAATCTTTTGACTTTAAATGACGGTTGGATGTGAGTTATTACTTTTTCAACTAAAATAAGTGTGTTTAAAGTCATTTCTGTGCCTGAAATTGGTCAAAATTGAAGATTTTGAGTAAGCAAAACTCTGTAAAAATGGCAGTTTTGGTCACTGTGAGGGTTTAAAAAGTGGTTATTCAACATGAGGCCTGATCCAAATGACATTTTGAATCATTTTTGGTAGAGTCCAAAAAATCCATTTTCTGATGAAAAAAGATGACCCGGGACCAGTCGAACGTTGAAAAAATGGTCAATATTGATGAAATTTTAACATTTAATCTTTTGACTTTAAATGACGGTTGGATGTGAGTTATTACTTTTTCAACTAAAATAAGTGTGTTTAAAGTCATTTCTGTGCCTGAAATTGGTCAAAATTGAAGATTTTGAGTAAGCAAAACTCTGTAAAAATGGCAATTTTGGTCACTGTGAGGGTTTAAAAAGTGGTTATTCAACATGAGGCCCGATCCAAATGACATTTTGAATCATTTTTGGTAGAGTCCAAAAAATCAATTTTCTGATGAAAAACGATGACCCCGGACCAGTCGAACGTTGAAAAAATGGTCAATATTGATGAAATTTTAACATTTAATCTTTTGACTTTAAATGACGGTTGGATGTGAGTTATTACTTTTTCAACTAAAATAAGTGTGTTTAAAGTCATTTCTGTGCCTGAAATTGGTCAAAATTGAAGATTTTGAGTAAGCAAAACTCTGTAAAAATGGCAGTTTTGGTCACTGTGAGGGTTTAAAAAGTGGTTATTCAACATGAGGCCTGATCCAAATGACATTTTGAATCATTTTTGGTAGAGTCCAAAAAATCCATTTTCTGATGAAAAACGATGACCCCGGACCAGTCGAACGTTGAAAAAATGGTCAATATTGATGAAATTTTAACATTTAATCTTTTGACTTTAAATGACGGTTGGATGTGAGTTATTACTTTTTCAACTAAAATAAGTGTGTTTAAGTCATTTCTGTGCCTGAAATTGGTCAAAATTGAAGATTTTGAGTAAGCAAAACTCTGTAAAAATGGCAATTTTGGTCACTGTGAGGGTTTAAAAAGTGGTTATTCAACATGAGGCCCGATCCAAATGACATTTTGAATCATTTTTGGTAGAGTCCAAAAAATCAATTTTCTGATGAAAAACGATGACCCCGGACCAGTCGAACGTTGAAAAAATGGTCAATATTGATGAAATTTTAACATTTAATCTTTTGACTTTAAATGACGGTTGGATGTGAGTTATTACTTTTTCAACTAAAATAAGTGTGTTTAAAGTCATTTCTGTGCCTGAAATTGGTCAAAATTGTATATTTTGAGTAAGCAAAACTCTGTAAAAATGGCAATTTTGGTCACTGTGAGGGTTTAAAAAGTGGTTATTCAACATGAGGCCCGATCCAAATGACATTTTGAATCATTTTTGGTAGAGTCCAAAAAATCCATTTTCTGATGAAAAACGATGACCCCGGACCAGTCGAACATTGAAAAAATGGTCAATATTGATGAAATTTTAACATTTAATCTTTTGACTTTAAATGACGGTTGGATGTGAGTTATTACTTTTTCAACTAAAATAAGTGTGTTTAAAGTCATTTCTGTGCCTGAAATTGGTCAAAATTGAAGATTTTGAGTAAGCAAAACTCTGTAAAAATGGCAATTTTGGTCACTGTGAGGGTTTAAAAAGTGGTTATTCAACATGAGGCCCGATCCAAATGACATTTTGAATCATTTTTGGTAGAGTCCAAAAAATCAATTTTCTGATGAAAAACGATGACCCCGGACCAGTCGAACGTTGAAAAAATGGTCAATATTGATGAAATTTTAACATTTAATCTTTTGACTTTAAATGACGGTTGGATGTGAGTTATTACTTTTTCAACTAAAATAAGTGTGTTTAAAGTCATTTCTGTGCCTGAAATTGGTCAAAATTGAAGATTTTGAGTAAGCAGAACTCTGTAAAAATGGCAATTTTGGTCACTGTGAGGGTTTAAAAAGTGGTTATTCAACATGAAGCCCGATCCAAATGACATTTTGAATCATTTTTGGTAGAGTCCAAAAAATCAATTTTCTGATGAAAAACGATGACCCCGGACCAGTCGAACATTGAAAAAATGGTCAATATTGATGAAATTTTAATATTTAATCTTTTCACTTTAAATGACGGTTGGATGTGAGTTATTACGTTTTTCAACTAAAATAAGTGTGTTTAAAGTCATTTCTGTGCCTGAAATTGGTCAAAATTGAAGATTTTGAGTAAGCAAAACTCTGTAAAAATGGCAATTTTGGTCACTGTGAGGGTTTAAAAAGTGGTTATTCAACATGAGGCCCGATCCAAATGACATTTTGAATCATTTTTGGTAGAGTCCAAAAAATCAATTTTCTGATAAAAAACGATGACCCCGGACCAGTCGAACGTTGAAAAAAATTGGTCAATATTGATGAAATTTTAACATTTAATCTTTTGACTTTAAATGACGGTTGGATGTGAGTTATTACTTTTTCAACTAAAATAAGTGTGTTTAAAGTCATTTCTGTGCCTGAAATTGGTCAAAATTGAAGATTTTGAGTAAGCAAAACTCTGTAAAAATGGCAATTTTGGTCACTGTGAGGGTTTAAAAAGTGGTTATTCAACATGAGGCCCGATCCAAATGACATTTTGAATCATTTTTGGTAGAGTCCAAAAAATCAATTTTCTGATGAAAAACGATGACCCCGGACCAGTCGAACGTTGAAAAAATGGTCAATATTGATGAAATTTTAACATTTAATCTTTTGACTTTAAATGACGGTTGGATGTGAGTTATTACTTTTTCAACTAAAATAAGTGTGTTTAAAGTCATTTCTGTGCCTGAAATTGGTCAAAATTGAAGATTTTGAGTAAGCAAAACTCTGTAAAAATGGCAGTTTTGGTCACTGTGAGGGTTTAAAAAGTGGTTATTCAACATGAGGCCTGATCCAAATGACATTTTGAATCATTTTTGGTAGAGTCCAAAAAATCAATTTTCTGATGAAAAACGATGACCCGGGACCAGTCGAACGTTGAAAAAATGGTCAATATTGATGAAATTTTAACATTTAATCTTTTGACTTTAAATGACGGTTGGATGTGAGTTATTACTTTTTCAACTAAAATAAGTGTGTTTAAAGTCATTTCTGTGCCTGAAATTGGTCAAAATTGAAGATTTTGAGTAAGCAAAACTCTGTAAAAATGGCAATTTTGGTCACTGTGAGGGTTTAAAAAGTGGTTATTCAACATGAGGCCCGATCCAAATGACATTTTGAATCATTTTTGGTAGAGTCCAAAAAATCAATTTTCTGATGAAAAACGATGACCCCGGACCAGTCGAACGTTGAAAAAATGGTCAATATTGATGAAATTTTAACATTTAATCTTTTGACTTTAAATGACGGTTGGATGTGAGTTATTACTTTTTCAACTAAAATAAGTGTGTTTAAAGTCATTTCTGTGCCTGAAATTGGTCAAAATTGAAGATTTTGAGTAAGCAAAACTCTGTAAAAATGGCAATTTTGGTCACTGTGAGGGTTTAAAAAGTGGTTATTCAACATGAGGCCTGATCCAAATGACATTTTGAATCATTTTTGGTAGAGTCCAAAAAATCCATTTTCTGATGAAAAACGATGACCCCGGACCAGTCGAAAGTTGAAAAAATGGTCAATATTGATGAGATTTTAACATTTAATCTTTTGACTTTAAATGACGGTTGGATGTGAGTTATTACTTTTTCAACTAAAATAAGTGTGTTTAAAGTCATTTCTAAGCCTGAAATTGGTCAAAATTGAAGATTTTGAGTAAGCAAAACTCTGTAAAAATGGCAATTTTGGTCACTGTGAGGGTTTAAAAAGTGGTTATTCAACATGAGGCCCGATCCAAATGACATTTTGAATCATTTTTGGTAGAGTCCAAAAAATCCATTTTCTGATGAAAAACGATGACCCCGGACCAGTCGAACATTGAAAAAATGGTCAATATTGATGAAATTTTAACATTTAATCTTTTGACTTTAAATGACGGTTGGATGTGAGTTATTACTTTTTCAACTAAAATAAGTGTGTTTAAGTCATTTCTGTGCCTGAAATTGGTCAAAATTGAAGATTTTGAGTAAGCAAAACTCTGTAAAAATGGCAATTTTGGTCACTGTGAGGGTTTAAAAAGTGGTTATTCAACATGAGGCCCGATCCAAATGACATTTTGAATCATTTTTGGTAGAGTCCAAAAAATCAATTTTCTGATGAAAAACGATGACCCCGGACCAGTCGAACGTTGAAAAAATGGTCAATATTGATGAAATTTTAACATTTAATCTTTTGACTTTAAATGACGGTTGGATGTGAGTTATTACTTTTTCAACTAAAATAAGTGTGTTTAAAGTCATTTCTGTGCCTGAAATTGGTCAAAATTGTATATTTTGAGTAAGCAAAACTCTGTAAAAATGGCAATTTTGGTCACTGTGAGGGTTTAAAAAGTGGTTATTCAACATGAGGCCCGATCCAAATGACATTTTGAATCATTTTTGGTAGAGTCCAAAAAATCCATTTTCTGATGAAAAACGATGACCCCGGACCAGTCGAACATTGAAAAAATGGTCAATATTGATGAAATTTTAACATTTAATCTTTTGACTTTAAATGACGGTTGGATGTGAGTTATTACTTTTTCAACTAAAATAAGTGTGTTTAAAGTCATTTCTGTGCCTGAAATTGGTCAAAATTGAAGATTTTGAGTAAGCAAAACTCTGTAAAAATGGCAATTTTGGTCACTGTGAGGGTTTAAAAAGTGGTTATTCAACATGAGGCCCGATCCAAATGACATTTTGAATCATTTTTGGTAGAGTCCAAAAAATCAATTTTCTGATGAAAAACGATGACCCCGGACCAGTCGAACGTTGAAAAAATGGTCAATATTGATGAAATTTTAACATTTAATCTTTTGACTTTAAATGACGGTTGGATGTGAGTTATTACTTTTTCAACTAAAATAAGTGTGTTTAAAGTCATTTCTGTGCCTGAAATTGGTCAAAATTGAAGATTTTGAGTAAGCAGAACTCTGTAAAAATGGCAATTTTGGTCACTGTGAGGGTTTAAAAAGTGGTTATTCAACATGAGGCCTGATCCAAATGACATTTTGAATCATTTTTGGTAGAGTCCAAAAAATCCATTTTCTGATGAAAAACGATGACCCGGGACCAGTCGAACGTTGAAAAAAATGGTCAATATTGATGAAATTTTAACATTTAATCTTTTGACTTTAAATGACGGTTGGATGTGAGTTATTACTTTTTCAACTAAAATAAGTGTGTTTAAAGTCATTTCTGTGCCTGAAATAGGTCAAAATTGAAGATTTTGAGTAAGCAAAACTCTGTAAAAATGGCAATTTTGGTCACTGTGAGGGTTTAAAAAGTGGTTATTCAACATGAGGCCCGATCCAAATGACATTTTGAATCATTTTTGGTAGAGTCCAAAAAATCCATTTTCTGATGAAAAACGATGACCCCGGACCAGTCGAACGTTGAAAAAATGGTCAATATTGATGAAATTTTAACATTTAATCTTTTGACTTTAAATGACGGTTGGATGTGAGTTATTACTTTTTCAACTAAAATAAGTGTGTTTAAAGTCATTTCTGTGCCTGAAATTGGTCAAAATTGTATATTTTGAGTAAGCAAAACTCTGTAAAAATGGCAATTTTGGTCACTGTGAGGGTTTAAAAAGTGGTTATTCAACATGAGGCCCGATCCAAATGACATTTTGAATCATTTTTGGTAGAGTCCAAAAAATCCATTTTCTGATGAAAAACGATGACCCCGGACCAGTCGAACATTGAAAAAATGGTCAATATTGATGAAATTTTAACATTTAATCTTTTGACTTTAAATGATGGTTGGATGTGAGTTATTACTTTTTCAACTAAAATAAGTGTGTTTAAAGTCATTTCTGTGCCTGAAATTGGTCAAAATTGTATATTTTGAGTAAGCAAAACTCTGTAAAAATGGCAATTTTGGTCACTGTGAGGGTTTAAAAAGTGGTTATTCAACATGAGGCCCGATCCAAATGACATTTTGAATCATTTTTGGTAGAGTCCAAAAAATCCATTTTCTGATGAAAAACGATGACCCCGGACCAGTCGAACATTGAAAAAATGGTCAATATTGATGAAATTTTAACATTTAATCTTTTGACTTTAAATGACGGTTGGATGTGAGTTATTACTTTTTCAACTAAAATAAGTGTGTTTAAAGTCATTTCTGTGCCTGAAATTGGTCAAAATTGAAGATTTTGAGTAAGCAAAACTCTGTAAAAATGGCAATTTTGGTCACTGTGAGGGTTTAAAAAGTGGTTATTCAACATGAGGCCCGATCCAAATGACATTTTGAATCATTTTTGGTAGAGTCCAAAAAATCAATTTTCTGATGAAAAACGATGACCCCGGACCAGTCGAACGTTGAAAAAATGGTCAATATTGATGAAATTTTAACATTTAATCTTTTGACTTTAAATGACGGTTGGATGTGAGTTATTACTTTTTCAACTAAAATAAGTGTGTTTAAAGTCATTTCTGTGCCTGAAATTGGTCAAAATTGAAGATTTTGAGTAAGCAAAACTCTGTAAAAATGGCAATTTTGGTCACTGTGAGGGTTTAAAAAGTGGTTATTCAACATGAGGCCTGATCCAAATGACATTTTGAATCATTTTTGGTAGAGTCCAAAAAATCCATTTTCTGATGAAAAACGATGACCCCGGACCAGTCGAACGTTGAAAAAATGGTCAATATTGATGAAATTTTAACATTTAATCTTTTGACTTTAAATGACGGTTGGATGTGAGTTATTACTTTTTCAACTAAAATAAGTGTGTTTAAGTCATTTCTGTGCCTGAAATTGGTCAAAATTGAAGATTTTGAGTAAGCAAAACTCTGTAAAAATGGCAATTTTGGTCACTGTGAGGGTTTAAAAAGTGGTTATTCAACATGAGGCCCGATCCAAATGACATTTTGAATCATTTTTGGTAGAGTCCAAAAAATCAATTTTCTGATGAAAAACGATGACCCCGGACCAGTCGAACGTTGAAAAAATGGTCAATATTGATGAAATTATAACATTTAATCTTTTGACTTTAAATGACGGTTGGATGTGAGTTATTACTTTTTCAACTAAAATAAGTGTGTTTAAAGTCATTTCTGTGCCTGAAATTGGTCAAAATTGTATATTTTGAGTAAGCAAAACTCTGTAAAAATGGCAATTTTGGTCACTGTGAGGGTTTAAAAAGTGGTTATTCAACATGAGGCCCGATCCAAATGACATTTTGAATCATTTTTGGTAGAGTCCAAAAAATCAATTTTCTGATGAAAAACGATGACCCCGGACCAGTCGAACATTGAAAAAATGGTCAATATTGATGAAATTTTAACATTTAATCTTTTGACTTTAAATGACGGTTGGATGTGAGTTATTACTTTTTCAACTAAAATAAGTGTGTTTAAAGTCATTTCTGTGCCTGAAATTGGTCAAAATTGAAGATTTTGAGTAAGCAAAACTCTGTAAAAATGGCAATTTTGGTCACTGTGAGGGTTTAAAAAGTGGTTATTCAACATGAGGCCCGATCCAAATGACATTTTGAATCATTTTTGGTAGAGTCCAAAAAATCAATTTTCTGATGAAAAACGATGACCCCGGACCAGTCGAACGTTGAAAAAATGGTCAATATTGATGAAATTTTAACATTTAATCTTTTGACTTTAAATGACGGTTGGATGTGAGTTATTACTTTTTCAACTAAAATAAGTGTGTTTAAAGTCATTTCTGTGCCTGAAATTGGTCAAAATTGAAGATTTTGAGTAAGCAAAACTCTGTAAAAATGGCAATTTTGGTCACTGTGAGGGTTTAAAAAGTGGTTATTCAACATGAGGCCTGATCCAAATGACATTTTGAATCATTTTTGGTAGAGTCCAAAAAATCCATTTTCTGATGAAAAACGATGACCCCGGACCAGTCGAAAGTTGAAAAAATGGTCAATATTGATGAGATTTTAACATTTAATCTTTTGACTTTAAATGACGGTTGGATGTGAGTTATTACTTTTTCAACTAAAATAAGTGTGTTTAAAGTCATTTCTAAGCCTGAAATTGGTCAAAATTGAAGATTTTGAGTAAGCAAAACTCTGTAAAAATGGCAATTTTGGTCACTGTGAGGGTTTAAAAAGTGGTTATTCAACATGAGGCCCGATCCAAATGACATTTTGAATCATTTTTGGTAGAGTCCAAAAAATCAATTTTCTGATGAAAAACGATGACCCCGGACCAGTCGAACGTTGAAAAAATGGTCAATATTGATGAAATTTTAACATTTAATCTTTTGACTTTAAATGACGGTTGGATGTGAGTTATTACTTTTTCAACTAAAATAAGTGTGTTTAAAGTCATTTCTGTGCCTGAAATTGGTCAAAATTGAAGATTTTGAGTAAGCAAAACTCTGTAAAAATGGCAATTTTGGTCACTGTGAGGGTTTAAAAAGTGGTTATTCAACATGAGGCCCGATCCAAATGACATTTTGAATCATTTTTGGTAGAGTCCAAAAAATCAATTTTCTGATGAAAAACGATGACCCCGGACCAGTCGAACGTTGAAAAAATGGTCAATATTGATGAAATTTTAACATTTAATCTTTTGACTTTAAATGACGGTTGGATGTGAGTTATTACTTTTTCAACTAAAATAAGTGTGTTTAAAGTCATTTCTGTGCCTGAAATTGGTCAAAATTGAAGATTTTGAGTAAGCAAAACTCTGCAAAAATGGCAATTTTGGTCACTTTGAGGGTTTAAAAATTGGTTATTCAACATGAGGCTCGATCCAAATGACATTTTGAATCATTTTTGGTAGAGTCCAAAAAATCAATTTTCTGATGAAAAACGATGACCCCGGACCAGTCGAACGTTGAAAAAATGGTCAATATTGATGAAATTTTAACATTTAATCTTTTGACTTTAAATGACGGTTGGATGTGAGTTATTACTTTTTCAACTAAAATAAGTGTGTTTAAAGTCATTTCTGTGCCTGAAATTGGTCAAAATTGAAGATTTTGAGTAAGCAAAACTCTGCAAAAATGGCAATTTTGGTCACTGTGAGGGTTTAAAAAGTGGTTATTCAACATGAGGCCCGATCCAAATGACATTTTGAATCATTTTTGGTAGAGTCCAAAAAATCAATTTTCTGATGAAAAACGATGACCCCGGACCAGTCGAACGTTGAAAAAATGGTCAATATTGATGAAATTTTAACATTTAATCTTTTGACTTTAAATGACGGTTGGATGTGAGTTATTACTTTTTCAACTAAAATAAGTGTGTTTAAAGTCATTTCTGTGCCTGAAATTGGTCAAAATTGAAGATTTTGAGTAAGCAAAACTCTGTAAAAATGGCAGTTTTGGTCACTGTGAGGGTTTAAAAAGTGGTTATTCAACATGAGGCCTGATCCAAATGACATTTTGAATCATTTTTGGTAGAGTCCAAAAAATCCATTTTCTGATGAAAAACGATGACCCCGGACCAGTCGAACGTTGCAAAAATGGTCAATATTGATGAAATTTTAACATTTAAACTTTTGACTTTAAATGACGGTTGGATGTGAGTTATTACGTTTTTCAACTAAAATAAGTGTGTTTAAAGTCATTTCTGTGCCTGAAATTGGTCAAAATTGAAGATTTTGAGTAAGCAAAACTCTGTAAAAATGGCAATTTTGTTCACTGTGAGGGTTTAAAAAGTGGTTATTCAACATGAGGCCCGATCCAAATGACATTTTGAATCATTTTTGGTAGAGTCCAAAAAATCAATTTTCTGATAAAAAACGATGACCCCGGACCAGTCGAACGTTGAAAAAAATTGGTCAATATTGATGAAATTTTAACATTTAATCTTTTGACTTTAAATGACGGTTGGATGTGAGTTATTACTTTTTCAACTAAAATAAGTGTGTTTAAAGTCATTTCTGTGCCTGAAATTGGTCAAAAGTGAAGATTTTGAGTAAGCAAAACTCTGTAAAAATGGCAATTTTGGTCACTGTGAGGGTTTAAAAAGTGGTTATTCAACATGAGGCCCGATCCAAATGACATTTTGAATCATTTTTGGTAGAGTCCAAAAAATCAATTTTCTGATGAAAAACGATGACCCCGGACCAGTCGAACGTTGAAAAAATGGTCAATATTGATGAAATTTTAACATTTAATCTTTTGACTTTAAATGACGGTTGGATGTGAGTTATTACTTTTTCAACTAAAATAAGTGTGTTTAAAGTCATTTCTGTGCCTGAAATTGGTCAAAATTGAAGATTTTGAGTAAGCAAAACTCTGTAAAAATGGCAGTTTTGGTCACTGTGAGGGTTTAAAAAGTGGTTATTCAACATGAGGCCTGATCCAAATGACATTTTGAATCATTTTTGGTAGAGTCCAAAAAATCAATTTTCTGATGAAAAACGATGACCCGGGACCAGTCGAACGTTGAAAAAATGGTCAATATTGATGAAATTTTAACATTTAATCTTTTGACTTTAAATGACGGTTGGATGTGAGTTATTACTTTTTCAACTAAAATAAGTGTGTTTAAGTCATTTCTGTGCCTGAAATTGGTCAAAATTGAAGATTTTGAGTAAGCAAAACTCTGTAAAAATGGCAATTTTGGTCACTGTGAGGGTTTAAAAAGTGGTTATTCAACATGAGGCCCGATCCAAATGACATTTTGAATCATTTTTGGTAGAGTCCAAAAAATCAATTTTCTGATGAAAAACGATGACCCCGGACCAGTCGAACGTTGAAAAAATGGTCAATATTGATGAAATTTTAACATTTAATCTTTTGACTTTAAATGACGGTTGGATGTGAGTTATTACTTTTTCAACTAAAATAAGTGTGTTTAAAGTCATTTCTGTGCCTGAAATTGGTCAAAATTGTATATTTTGAGTAAGCAAAACTCTGTAAAAATGGCAATTTTGGTCACTGTGAGGGTTTAAAAAGTGGTTATTCAACATGAGGCCCGATCCAAATGACATTTTGAATCATTTTTGGTAGAGTCCAAAAAATCCATTTTCTGATGAAAAACGATGACCCCGGACAGGTCGAACATTGAAAAAATGGTCAATATTGATGAAATTTTAACATTTAATCTTTTGACTTTAAATGATGGTTGGATGTGAGTTATTACTTTTTCAACTAAAATAAGTGTGTTTAAAGTCATTTCTGTGCCTGAAATTGGTCAAAATTGAAGATTTTGAGTAAGCAAAACTCTGTAAAAATGGCAATTTTGGTCACTGTGAGGGTTTAAAAAGTGGTTATTCAACATGAGGCCCGATCCAAATGACATTTTGAATCATTTTTGGTAGAGTCCAAAAAATCAATTTTCTGATGAAAAACGATGACCCCGGACCAGTCGAACGTTGAAAAAATGGTCAATATTGATGAAATTTTAACATTTAATCTTTTGACTTTAAATGACGGTTGGATGTGAGTTATTACTTTTTCAACTAAAATAAGTGTGTTTAAAGTCATTTCTGTGCCTGAAATTGGTCAAAATTGAAGATTTTGAGTAAGCAAAACTCTGTAAAAATGGCAATTTTGGTCACTGTGAGGGTTTAAAAAGTGGTTATTCAACATGAGGCCCGATCCAAATGACATTTTGAATCATTTTTGGTAGAGTCCAAAAAATCCATTTTCTGATGAAAAACGATGACCCCGGACCAGTCGAACGTTGAAAAAATGGTCAATATTGATGAAATTTTAACATTTAATCTTTTGACTTTAAATGACGGTTGGATGTGAGTTATTACTTTTTCAACTAAAATAAGTGTGTTTAAAGTCATTTCTGTGCCTGAAATTGGTCAAAATTGAAGATTTTGAGTAAGCAAAACTCTGTAAAAATGGCAGTTTTGGTCACTGTGAGGGTTTAAAAAGTGGTAATTCAACATGAGGCCTGATCCAAATGACATTTTGAATCATTTTTGGTAGAGTCCAAAAAATCCATTTTCTGATGAAAAACGATGACCCGGGACCTGTCGAACGTTGAAAAAATGGTCAATATTGATGAAATTTTAACATTTAATCTTTTGACTTTAAATGACGGTTGGATGTGAGTTATTACTTTTTCAACTAAAATAAGTGTGTTTAAAGTCATTTCTGTGCCTGAAATTGGTCAAAATTGAAGATTTTGAGTAAGCAAAACTCTGTAAAAATGGCAATTTTGGTCACTGTGAGGGTTTAAAAAGTGGTTATTCAACATGAGGCCCGATCCAAATGACATTTTGAATCATTTTTGGTAGAGTCCAAAAAATCCATTTTCTGATGAAAAACGATGACCCCGGACCAGTCGAACGTTGAAAAAATGGTCAATATTGATGAAATTTTAACATTTAATCTTTTGACTTTAAATGACGGTTGGATGTGAGTTATTACTTTTTCAACTAAAATAAGTGTGTTTAAAGTCATTTCTGTGCCTGAAATTGGTCAAAATTGTATATTTTGAGTAAGCAAAACTCTGTAAAAATGGCAATTTTGGTCACTGTGAGGGTTTAAAAAGTGGTTATTCAACATGAGGCCCGATCCAAATGACATTTTGAATCATTTTTGGTAGAGTCCAAAAAATCAATTTTCTGATGAAAAACAATGACCCCGGACCAGTCGAACGTTGAAAAAATGGTCAATATTGATGAAATTTTAACATTTAATCTTTTGACTTTAAATGACGGTTGGATGTGAGTTATTACTTTTTCAACTAAAATAAGTGTGTTTAAAGTCATTTCTGTGCCTGAAATTGGTCAAAATTGTATATTTTGAGTAAGCAAAACTCTGTAAAAATGGCAATTTTGGTCACTGTGAGGGTTTAAAAAGTGGTTATTCAACATGAGGCCCGATCCAAATGACATTTTGAATCATTTTTGGTAGAGTCCAAAAAATCCATTTTCTGATGAAAAACGATGACCCCGGACCAGTCGAACGTTGAAAAAACTGGTCAATATTGATGAAATTTTAACATTTAATCTTTTGACTTTAAATGACGGTTGGATGTGAGTTATTACTTTTTCAACTAAAATAAGTGTGTTTAAAGTCATTTCTGTGCCTGAAATTGGTCAAAATTGAAGATTTTGAGTAAGCAAAACTCTGTAAAAATTGCAGTTTTGGTCACTGTGAGGGTTTAAAAAGTGGTTATTCAACATGAGGCCTGATCCAAATGACATTTTGAATCATTTTTGGTAGAGTCCAAAAAATCCATTTTCTGATGAAAAACGATGACCCCGGACCAGTCGAACGTTGCAAAAATGGTCAATATTGATGAAATTTTAACATTTAAACTTTTGACTTTAAATGACGGTTGGATGTGAGTTATTACGTTTTTCAACTAAAATAAGTGTGTTTAAAGTCATTTCTGTGCCTGAAATTGGTCAAAATTGAAGATTTTGAGTAAGCAAAACTCTGTAAAAATGGCAATTTTGTTCACTGTGAGGGTTTAAAAAGTGGTTATTCAACATGAGGCCCGATCCAAATGACATTTTGAATCATTTTTGGTAGAGTCCAAAAAATCAATTTTCTGATAAAAAACGATGACCCCGGACCAGTCGAACGTTGAAAAAAATTGGTCAATATTGATGAAATTTTAACATTTAATCTTTTGACTTTAAATGACGGTTGGATGTGAGTTATTACTTTTTCAACTAAAATAAGTGTGTTTAAAGTCATTTCTGTGCCTGAAATTGGTCAAAATTGAAGATTTTGAGTAAGCAAAACTCTGTAAAAATGGCAATTTTGGTCACTGTGAGGGTTTAAAAAGTGGTTATTCAACATGAGGCCCGATCCAAATGACATTTTGAATCATTTTTGGTAGAGTCCAAAAAATCAATTTTCTGATGAAAAACGATGACCCCGGACCAGTCGAACGTTGAAAAAATGGTCAATATTGATGAAATTTTAACATTTAATCTTTTGACTTTAAATGACGGTTGGATGTGAGTTATTACTTTTTCAACTAAAATAAGTGTGTTTAAAGTCATTTCTGTGCCTGAAATTGGTCAAAATTGAAGATTTTGAGTAAGCAAAACTCTGTAAAAATGGCAGTTTTGGTCACTGTGAGGGTTTAAAAAGTGGTTATTCAACATGAGGCCTGATCCAAATGACATTTTGAATCATTTTTGGTAGAGTCCAAAAAATCAATTTTCTGATGAAAAACGATGACCCGGGACCAGTCGAACGTTGAAAAAATGGTCAATATTGATGACATTTTAACATTTAATCTTTTGACTTTAAATGACGGTTGGATGTGAGTTATTACTTTTTCAACTAAAATAAGTGTGTTTAAGTCATTTCTGTGCCTGAAATTGGTCAAAATTGAAGATTTTGAGTAAGCAAAACTCTGTAAAAATGGCAATTTTGGTCACTGTGAGGGTTTAAAAAGTGGTTATTCAACATGAGGCCCGATCCAAATGACATTTTGAATCATTTTTGGTAGAGTCCAAAAAATCAATTTTCTGATGAAAAACGATGACCCCGGACCAGTCGAACGTTGAAAAAATGGTCAATATTGATGAAATTTTAACATTTAATCTTTTGACTTTAAATGACGGTTGGATGTGAGTTATTACTTTTTCAACTAAAATAAGTGTGTTTAAAGTCATTTCTGTGCCTGAAATTGGTCAAAATTGTATATTTTGAGTAAGCAAAACTCTGTAAAAATGGCAATTTTGGTCACTGTGAGGGTTTAAAAAGTGGTTATTCAACATGAGGCCCGATCCAAATGACATTTTGAATCATTTTTGGTAGAGTCCAAAAAATCCATTTTCTGATGAAAAACGATGACCCCGGACCAGTCGAACATTGAAAAAATGGTCAATATTGATGAAATTTTAACATTTAATCTTTTGACTTTAAATGATGGTTGGATGTGAGTTATTACTTTTTCAACTAAAATAAGTGTGTTTAAAGTCATTTCTGTGCCTGAAATTGGTCAAAATTGAAGATTTTGAGTAAGCAAAACTCTGTAAAAATGGCAATTTTGGTCACTGTGAGGGTTTAAAAAGTGGTTATTCAACATGAGGCCCGATCCAAATGACATTTTGAATCATTTTTGGTAGAGTCCAAAAAATCAATTTTCTGATGAAAAACGATGACCCCGGACCAGTCGAACGTTGAAAAAATGGTCAATATTGATGAAATTTTAACATTTAATCTTTTGACTTTAAATGACGGTTGGATGTGAGTTATTACTTTTTCAACTAAAATAAGTGTGTTTAAAGTCATTTCTGTGCCTGAAATTGGTCAAAATTGAAGATTTTGAGTAAGCAAAACTCTGTAAAAATGGCAATTTTGGTCACTGTGAGGGTTTAAAAAGTGGTTATTCAACATGAGGCCCGATCCAAATGACATTTTGAATCATTTTTGGTAGAGTCCAAAAAATCCATTTTCTGATGAAAAACGATGACCCCGGACCAGTCGAACGTTGAAAAAATGGTCAATATTGATGAAATTTTAACATTTAATCTTTTGACTTTAAATGACGGTTGGATGTGAGTTATTACTTTTTCAACTAAAATAAGTGTGTTTAAAGTCATTTCTGTGCCTGAAATTGGTCAAAATTGAAGATTTTGAGTAAGCAAAACTCTGTAAAAATGGCAATTTTGGTCACTGTGAGGGTTTAAAAAGTGGTTATTCAACATGAGGCCCGATCCAAATGACATTTTGAATCATTTTTGGTAGAGTCCAAAAAATCAATTTTCTGATGAAAAACGATGACCCCGGACCAGTCGAACGTTGAAAAAATGGTCAATATTGATGAAATTTTAACATTTAATCTTTTGACTTTAAATGACGGTTGGATGTGAGTTATTACTTTTTCAACTAAAATAAGTGTGTTTAAAGTCATTTCTGTGCCTGAAATTGGTCAAAATTGTATATTTTGAGTAAGCAAAACTCTGTAAAAATGGCAATTTTGGTCACTGTGAGGGTTTAAAAAGTGGTTATTCAACATGAGGCCCGATCCAAATGACATTTTGAATCATTTTTGGTAGAGTCCAAAAAATCAATTTTCTGATGAAAAACGATGACCCCGGACCAGTCGAACGTTGAAAAAATGGTCAATATTGATGAAATTTTAACATTTAATCTTTTGACTTTAAATGACGGTTGGATGTGAGTTATTACTTTTTCAACTAAAATAAGTGTGTTTAAAGTCATTTCTGTGCCTGAAATTGGTCAAAATTGTATATTTTGAGTAAGCAAAACTCTGTAAAAATGGCAATTTTGGTCACTGTGAGGGTTTAAAAAGTGGTTATTCAACATGAGGCCCGATCCAAATGACATTTTGAATCATTTTTGGTAGAGTCCAAAAAATCCATTTTCTGATGAAAAACGATGACCCCGGACCAGTCGAACGTTGAAAAAATGGTCAATATTGATGAAATTTTAACATTTAATCTTTTGACTTTAAATGACGGTTGGATGTGAGTTATTACTTTTTCAACTAAAATAAGTGTGTTTAAAGTCATTTCTGTGCCTGAAATTGGTCAAAATTGAAGATTTTGAGTAAGCAAAACTCTGTAAAAATGGCAATTTTGTTCACTGTGAGGGTTTAAAAAGTGGTTATTCAACATGAGGCCCGATCCAAATGACATTTTGAATCATTTTTGGTAGAGTCCAAAAAATCAATTTTCTGATAAAAAACGATGACCCCGGACCAGTCGAACGTTGAAAAAAATTGGTCAATATTGATGAAATTTTAACATTTAATCTTTTGACTTTAAATGACGGTTGGATGTGAGTTATTACTTTTTCAACTAAAATAAGTGTGTTTAAAGTCATTTCTGTGCCTGAAATTGGTCAAAATTGAAGATTTTGAGTAAGCAAAACTCTGTAAAAATGGCAATTTTGGTCACTGTGAGGGTTTAAAAAGTGGTTATTCAACATGAGGCCCGATCCAAATGACATTTTGAATCATTTTTGGTAGAGTCCAAAAAATCAATTTTCTGATGAAAAACGATGACCCCGGACCAGTCGAACGTTGAAAAAATGGTCAATATTGATGAAATTTTAACATTTAATCTTTTGACTTTAAATGACGGTTGGATGTGAGTTATTACTTTTTCAACTAAAATAAGTGTGTTTAAAGTCATTTCTGTGCCTGAAATTGGTCAAAATTGAAGATTTTGAGTAAGCAAAACTCTGTAAAAATGGCAGTTTTGGTCACTGTGAGGGTTTAAAAAGTGGTTATTCAACATGAGGCCTGATCCAAATGACATTTTGAATCATTTTTGGTAGAGTCCAAAAAATCAATTTTCTGATGAAAAACGATGACCCGGGACCAGTCGAACGTTGAAAAAATGGTCAATATTGATGACATTTTAACATTTAATCTTTTGACTTTAAATGACGGTTGGATGTGAGTTATTACTTTTTCAACTAAAATAAGTGTGTTTAAGTCATTTCTGTGCCTGAAATTGGTCAAAATTGAAGATTTTGAGTAAGCAAAACTCTGTAAAAATGGCAATTTTGGTCACTGTGAGGGTTTAAAAAGTGGTTATTCAACATGAGGCCCGATCCAAATGACATTTTGAATCATTTTTGGTAGAGTCCAAAAAATCAATTTTCTGATGAAAAACGATGACCCCGGACCAGTCGAACGTTGAAAAAATGGTCAATATTGATGAAATTTTAACATTTAATCTTTTGACTTTAAATGACGGTTGGATGTGAGTTATTACTTTTTCAACTAAAATAAGTGTGTTTAAAGTCATTTCTGTGCCTGAAATTGGTCAAAATTGTATATTTTGAGTAAGCAAAACTCTGTAAAAATGGCAATTTTGGTCACTGTGAGGGTTTAAAAAGTGGTTATTCAACATGAGGCCCGATCCAAATGACATTTTGAATCATTTTTGGTAGAGTCCAAAAAATCCATTTTCTGATGAAAAACGATGACCCCGGACCAGTCGAACATTGAAAAAATGGTCAATATTGATGAAATTTTAACATTTAATCTTTTGACTTTAAATGATGGTTGGATGTGAGTTATTACTTTTTCAACTAAAATAAGTGTGTTTAAAGTCATTTCTGTGCCTGAAATTGGTCAAAATTGAAGATTTTGAGTAAGCAAAACTCTGTAAAAATGGCAATTTTGGTCACTGTGAGGGTTTAAAAAGTGGTTATTCAACATGAGGCCCGATCCAAATGACATTTTGAATCATTTTTGGTAGAGTCCAAAAAATCAATTTTCTGATGAAAAACGATGACCCCGGACCAGTCGAACGTTGAAAAAATGGTCAATATTGATGAAATTTTAACATTTAATCTTTTGACTTTAAATGACGGTTGGATGTGAGTTATTACTTTTTCAACTAAAATAAGTGTGTTTAAAGTCATTTCTGTGCCTGAAATTGGTCAAAATTGAAGATTTTGAGTAAGCAAAACTCTGTAAAAATGGCAATTTTGGTCACTGTGAGGGTTTAAAAAGTGGTTATTCAACATGAGGCCCGATCCAAATGACATTTTGAATCATTTTTGGTAGAGTCCAAAAAATCCATTTTCTGATGAAAAACGATGACCCCGGACCAGTCGAACGTTGAAAAAATGGTCAATATTGATGAAATTTTAACATTTAATCTTTTGACTTTAAATGACGGTTGGATGTGAGTTATTACTTTTTCAACTAAAATAAGTGTGTTTAAAGTCATTTCTGTGCCTGAAATTGGTCAAAATTGAAGATTTTGAGTAAGCAAAACTCTGTAAAAATGGCAGTTTTGGTCACTGTGAGGGTTTAAAAAGTGGTTATTCAACATGAGGCCTGATCCAAATGACATTTTGAATCATTTTTGGTAGAGTCCAAAAAATCCATTTTCTGATGAAAAACGATGACCCGGGACCTGTCGAACGTTGAAAAAATGGTCAATATTGATGAAATTTTAACATTTAATCTTTTGACTTTAAATGACGGTTGGATGTGAGTTATTACTTTTTCAACTAAAATAAGTGTGTTTAAAGTCATTTCTGTGCCTGAAATTGGTCAAAATTGAAGATTTTGAGTAAGCAAAACTCTGTAAAAATGGCAATTTTGGTCACTGTGAGGGTTTAAAAAGTGGTTATTCAACATGAGGCCCGATCCAAATGACATTTTGAATCATTTTTGGTAGAGTCCAAAAAATCCATTTTCTGATGAAAAACGATGACCCCGGACCAGTCGAACGTTGAAAAAATGGTCAATATTGATGAAATTTTAACATTTAATCTTTTGACTTTAAATGACGGTTGGATGTGAGTTATTACTTTTTCAACTAAAATAAGTGTGTTTAAAGTCATTTCTGTGCCTGAAATTGGTCAAAATTGTATATTTTGAGTAAGCAAAACTCTGTAAAAATGGCAATTTTGGTCACTGTGAGGGTTTAAAAAGTGGTTATTCAACATGAGGCCCGATCCAAATGACATTTTGAATCATTTTTGGTAGAGTCCAAAAAATCAATTTTCTGATGAAAAACGATGACCCCGGACCAGTCGAACGTTGAAAAAATGGTCAATATTGATGAAATTTTAACATTTAATCTTTTGACTTTAAATGACGGTTGGATGTGAGTTATTACTTTTTCAACTAAAATAAGTGTGTTTAAAGTCATTTCTGTGCCTGAAATTGGTCAAAATTGTATATTTTGAGTAAGCAAAACTCTGTAAAAATGGCAATTTTGGTCACTGTGAGGGTTTAAAAAGTGGTTATTCAACATGAGGCCCGATCCAAATGACATTTTGAATCATTTTTGGTAGAGTCCAAAAAATCCATTTTCTGATGAAAAACGATGACCCCGGACCAGTCGAACGTTGAAAAAATGGTCAATATTGATGAAATTTTAACATTTAATCTTTTGACTTTAAATGACGGTTGGATGTGAGTTATTACTTTTTCAACTAAAATAAGTGTGTTTAAAGTCATTTCTGTGCCTGAAATTGGTCAAAATTGAAGATTTTGAGTAAGCAAAACTCTGTAAAAATGGCAGTTTTGGTCACTGTGAGGGTTTAAAAAGTGGTTATTCAACATGAGGCCTGATCCAAATGACATTTTGAATCATTTTTGGTAGAGTCCAAAAAATCCATTTTCTGATGAAAAACGATGACCCGGGACCAGTCGAACGTTGAAAAAATGGTCAATATTGATGAAATTTTAACATTTAATCTTTTGACTTTAAATGACGGTTGGATGTGAGTTATTACTTTTTCAACTAAAATAAGTGTGTTTAAAGTCATTTCTGTGCCTGAAATTGGTCAAAATTGAAGATTTTGAGTAAGCAAAACTCTGTAAAAATGGCAATTTTGGTCACTGTGAGGGTTTAAAAAGTGGTTATTCAACATGAGGCCCGATCCAAATGACATTTTGAATCATTTTTGGTAGAGTCCAAAAAATCAATTTTCTGATGAAAAACGATGACCCCGGACCAGTCGAACGTTGAAAAAATGGTCAATATTGATGAAATTTTAACATTTAATCTTTTGACTTTAAATGACGGTTGGATGTGAGTTATTACTTTTTCAACTAAAATAAGTGTGTTTAAAGTCATTTCTGTGCCTGAAATTGGTCAAAATTGAAGATTTTGAGTAAGCAAAACTCTGTAAAAATGGCAGTTTTGGTCACTGTGAGGGTTTAAAAAGTGGTTATTCAACATGAGGCCTGATCCAAATGACATTTTGAATCATTTTTGGTAGAGTCCAAAAAATCAATTTTCTGATGAAAAACGATGACCCCGGACCAGTCGAACGTTGAAAAAATGGTCAATATTGATGAAATTTTAACATTTAATCTTTTGACTTTAAATGACGGTTGGATGTGAGTTATTACTTTTTCAACTAAAATAAGTGTGTTTAAGTCATTTCTGTGCCTGAAATTGGTCAAAATTGAAGATTTTGAGTAAGCAAAACTCTGTAAAAATGGCAATTTTGGTCACTGTGAGGGTTTAAAAAGTGGTTATTCAACATGAGGCCCGATCCAAATGACATTTTGAATCATTTTTGGTAGAGTCCAAAAAATCAATTTTCTGATGAAAAACGATGACCCCGGACCAGTCGAACGTTGAAAAAATGGTCAATATTGATGAAATTTTAACATTTAATCTTTTGACTTTAAATGACGGTTGGATGTGAGTTATTACTTTTTCAACTAAAATAAGTGTGTTTAAAGTCATTTCTGTGCCTGAAATTGGTCAAAATTGTATATTTTGAGTAAGCAAAACTCTGTAAAAATGGCAATTTTGGTCACTGTGAGGGTTTAAAAAGTGGTTATTCAACATGAGGCCCGATCCAAATGACATTTTGAATCATTTTTGGTAGAGTCCAAAAAATCCATTTTCTGATGAAAAACGATGACCCCGGACCAGTCGAACATTGAAAAAATGGTCAATATTGATGAAATTTTAACATTTAATCTTTTGACTTTAAATGACAGTTGGATGTGAGTTATTACTTTTTCAACTAAAATAAGTGTGTTTAAAGTCATTTCTGTGCCTGAAATTGGTCAAAATTGAAGATTTTGAGTAAGCAAAACTCTGTAAAAATGGCAATTTTGGTCACTGTGAGGGTTTAAAAATTGGTTATTCAACATGAGGCCCGATCCAAATGACATTTTGAATCATTTTTGGTAGAGTCCAAAAAATCAATTTTCTGATGAAAAACGATGACCCCGGACCAGTCGAACGTTGAAAAAATGGTCAATATTGATGAAATTTTAACATTTAATCTTTTGACTTTAAATGACGGTTGGATGTGAGTTATTACTTTTTCAACTAAATAAGTGTGTTTAAAGTCATTTCTGTGCCTGAAATTGGTCAAAATTGAAGATTTTGAGTAAGCAAAACTCTGTAAAAATGGCAATTTTGGTCACTGTGAGGGTTTAAAAAGTGGTTATTCAACATGAGGCCTGATCCAAATGACATTTTGAATCATTTTTGGTAGAGTCCAAAAAATCCATTTTCTGATGAAAAACGATGACCCCGGACCAGTCGAAAGTTGAAAAAATGGTCAATATTGATGAGATTTTAACATTTAATCTTTTGACTTTAAATGACGGTTGGATGTGAGTTATTACTTTTTCAACTAAAATAAGTGTGTTTAAAGTCATTTCTAAGCCTGAAATTGGTCAAAATTGAAGATTTTGAGTAAGCAAAACTCTGTAAAAATGGCAATTTTGGTCACTGTGAGGGTTTAAAAAGTGGTTATTCAACATGAGGCCCGATCCAAATGACATTTTGAATCATTTTTGGTAGAGTCCAAAAAATCAATTTTCTGATGAAAAACGATGACCCCGGACCAGTCGAACGTTGAAAAAATGGTCAATATTGATGAAATTTTAACATTTAATCTTTTGACTTTAAATGACGGTTGGATGTGAGTTATTACTTTTTCAACTAAAATAAGTGTGTTTAAAGTCATTTCTGTGCCTGAAATTGGTCAAAATTGAAGATTTTGAGTAAGCAAAACTCTGCAAAAATGGCAATTTTGGTCACTTTGAGGGTTTAAAAAGTGGTTATTCAACATGAGGCTCGATCCAAATGACATTTTGAATCATTTTTGGTAGAGTCCAAAAAATCAATTTTCTGATGAAAAACGATGACCCCGGACCAGTCGAACGTTGAAAAAATGGTCAATATTGATGAAATTTTAACATTTAATCTTTTGACTTTAAATGACGGTTGGATGTGAGTTATTACTTTTTCAACTAAAATAAGTGTGTTTAAAGTCATTTCTGTGCCTGAAATTGGTCAAAATTGAAGATTTTGAGTAAGCAAAACTCTGCAAAAATGGCAATTTTGGTCACTGTGAGGGTTTAAAAAGTGGTTATTCAACATGAGGCCCGATCCAAATGACATTTTGAATCATTTTTGGTAGAGTCCAAAAAATCAATTTTCTGATGAAAAACGATGACCCCGGACCAGTCGAACGTTGAAAAAATGGTCAATATTGATGAAATTTTAACATTTAATCTTTTGACTTTAAATGACGGTTGGATGTGAGTTATTACTTTTTCAACTAAAATAAGTGTGTTTAAAGTCATTTCTGTGCCTGAAATTGGTCAAAATTGAAGATTTTGAGTAAGCAAAACTCTGTAAAAATGGCAGTTTTGGTCACTGTGAGGGTTTAAAAAGTGGTTATTCAACATGAGGCCCGATCCAAATGACATTTTGAATCATTTTTGGTAGAGTCCAAAAAATCAATTTTCTGATGAAAAACGATGACTCCGGACCAGTCGAACGTTGAAAAAATGGTCAATATTGATGAAATTTTAACATTTAATCTTTTGACTTTAAATGACGGTTGGATGTGAGTTATTACTTTTTCAACTAAAATAAGTGTGTTTAAAGTCATTTCTGTGCCTGAAATTGGTCAAAATTGAAGATTTTGAGTAAGCAAAACTCTGTAAAAATGGCAATTTTGGTCACTGTGAGGGTTTAAAAAGTGGTTATTCAACATGAGGCTCGATCCAAATGACATTTTGAATCATTTTTGGTAGAGTCCAAAAAATCAATTTTCTGATGAAAAACGATGACCCCGGACCAGTCGAACATTGAAAAAATGGTCAATATTGATGAAATTTTAATATTTAATCTTTTCACTTTAAATGACGGTTGGATGTGAGTTATTACTTTTTCAACTAAAATAAGTGTGTTTAAAGTCATTTCTGTGCCTGAAATTGGTCAAAATTGAAGATTTTGAGTAAGCAAAACTCTGTAAAAATGGCAATTTTGGTCACTGTGAGGGTTTAAAAAGTGGTTATTCAACATGAGGCCCGATCCAAATGACATTTTGAATCATTTTTGGTAGAGTCCAAAAAATCCATTTTCTGATGAAAAACGATGACCCGGGACCAGTCGAACGTTGAAAAAATGGTCAATATTGATGAAATTTTAACATTTAATCTTTTGACTTTAAATGACGGTTGGATGTGAGTTATTACTTTTTCAACTAAAATAAGTGTGTTTAAAGTCATTTCTGTGCCTGAAATTGGTCAAAATTGAAGATTTTGAGTAAGTAAAACTCTGTAAAAATTGCAATTTTGGTCACTGTGAGGGTTTAAAAAGTGGTTATTCAACATGAGGCCCGATCCAAATGACATTTTGAATCATTTTTGGTAGAGTCCAAAAAATCAATTTTCTGATGAAAAACGATGACCCCGGACCAGTCGAACGTTGAAAAAATGGTCAATATTGATGAAATTTTAACATTTAATCTTTTGACTTTAAATGACGGTTGGATGTGAGTTATTACTTTTTCAACTAAAATAAGTGTGTTTAAAGTCATTTCTGTGCCTGAAATTGGTCAAAATTGAAGATTTTGAGTAAGCAAAACTCTGTAAAAATGGCAGTTTTGGTCACTGTGAGGGTTTAAAAAGTGGTTATTCAACATGAGGCCTGATCCAAATGACATTTTGAATCATTTTTGGTAGAGTCCAAAAAATCCATTTTCTGATGAAAAACGATGACCCCGGACCAGTCGAACGTTGAAAAAATGGTCAATATTGATGAAATTTTAACATTTAATCTTTTGACTTTAAATGACGGTTGGATGTGAGTTATTACTTTTTCAACTAAAATAAGTGTGTTTAAAGTCATTTCTGTGCCTGAAATTGGTCAAAATTGAAGATTTTGAGTAAGCAAAACTCTGTAAAAATGGCAATTTTGGTCACTGCGAGGGTTTAAAAAGTGGTTATTCAACATGAGGCCCGATCCAAATGACATTTTGAATCATTTTTGGTAGAGTCCAAAAAATCAATTTTCTGATAAAAAACGATGACCTCGGACCAGTCGAACGTTGAAAAAAATTGGTCAATATTGATGAAATTTTAACATTTAATCTTTTGACTTTAAATGACGGTTGGATGTGAGTTATTACTTTTTCAACTAAAATAAGTGTGTTTAAAGTCATTTCTGTGCCTGAAATTGGTCAAAATTGAAGATTTTGAGTAAGCAAAATTCTGTAAAAATGGCAATTTTGGTCACTGTGAGGGTTTAAAAAGTGGTTATTCAACATGAGGCCCGATCCAAATGACATTTTGAATCATTTTTGGTAGAGTCTAAAAAATCAATTTTCTGATGAAAAACGATGACCCCGGACCAGTCGAACTTTGAAAAAATGGTCAATATTGATGAAATTTTAACATTTAATCTTTTGACTTTAAATGACGGTTGGATGTGAGTTATTACTTTTTCAACTAAAATAAGTGTGTTTAAGTCATTTCTGTGCCTGAAATTGGTCAAAATTGAAGATTTTGAGTAAGCAAAACTCTGTAAAAATGGCAATTTTGGTCACTGTGAGGGTTTAAAAAGTGGTTATTCAACATGAGGCCCGATCCAAATGACATTTTGAATCATTTTTGGTAGAGTCCAAAAAATCAATTTTCTGATGAAAAACGATGACCCCGGACCAGTCGAACGTTGAAAAAATGGTCAATATTGATGAAATTTTAACATTTAATCTTTTGACTTTAAATGACGGTTGGATGTGAGTTATTACTTTTTCAACTAAAATAAGTGTGTTTAAAGTCATTTCTGTGCCTGAAATTGGTCAAAATTAAAGATTTTGAGTAAGCAAAACTCTGTAAAAATGGCAATTTTGGTCACTGTGAGGGTTTAAAAAGTGGTTATTCAACATGAGGCCCGATCCAAATGACATTTTGAATCATTTTTGGTAGAGTCCAAAAAATCAATTTTCTGATAAAAAACGATGACCCCGGACCAGTCGAACGTTGAAAAAATGGTCAATATTGATGAAATTTTAACATTTAATCTTTTGACTTTAAATGACGGTTGTATGTGAGTTATTACTTTTTCAACTAAAATAAGTGTGTTTAAAGTCATTTCTGTGCCTGAAATTGGTCAAAATTGAAGATTTTGAGTAAGCAAAACTCTGTAAAAATGGCAATTTTGGTCACTGTGAGGGTTTAAAAAGTGGTTATTCAACATGAGGCCCGATCCAAATGACATTTTGAATCATTTTTGGTAGAGTCCAAAAAATCAATTTTCTGATGAAAAACGATGACCCCGGACCAGTCGAACGTTGAAAAAATGGTCAATATTGATGAAATTTTAACATTTAATCTTTTGACTTTAAATGACGGTTGGATGTGAGTTATTACTTTTTCAACTAAAATAAGTGTGTTTAAAGTCATTTCTGTGCCTGAAATTGGTCAAAATTGAAGATTTTGAGTAAGCAAAACTCTGTAAAAATGGCAGTTTTGGTCACTGTGAGGGTTTAAAAAGTGGTTATTCAACATGAGGCCTGATCCAAATGACATTTTGAATCATTTTTGGTAGAGTCCAAAAAATCAATTTTCTGATGAAAAACGATGACCCCGGACCAGTCGAACGTTGAAAAAATGGTCAATATTGATGAAATTTTAACATTTAATCTTTTGACTTTAAATGACGGTTGGATGTGAGTTATTACTTTTTCAACTAAAATAAGTGTGTTTAAAGTCATTTCTGTGCCTGAAATTGGTCAAAATTGAAGATTTTGAGTAAGCAAAACTCTGTAAAAATGGCAATTTTGGTCACTGTGAGGGTTTAAAAAGTGGTTATTCAACATGAGGCCCGATCCAAATGACATTTTGAATCATTTTTGGTAGAGTCCAAAAAATCAATTTTCTGATGAAAAACAATGACCCCGGACCAGGCGAACGTTGAAAAAATGGTCAATATTGATGAAATTTTAACATTTAATCTTTTGACTTTAAATGACGGTTGGATGTGAGTTATTACTTTTTCAACTAAAATAAGTGTGTTTAAAGTCATTTCTGTGCCTGAAATTGGTCAAAATTGAAGATTTTGAGTAAGCAAAACTCTGTAAAAATGGCAATTTTGGTCACTGTGAGGGTTTAAAAAGTGGTTATTCAACATGAGGCCCGATCCAAATGACATTTTGAATCATTTTTGGTAGAGTCTAAAAAATCAATTTTCTGATGAAAAACGATGACCCCGGACCAGTCGAACTTTGAAAAAATGGTCAATATTGATGAAATTTTAACATTTAATCTTTTGACTTTAAATGACGGTTGGATGTGAGTTATTACTTTTTCAACTAAAATAAGTGTGTTTAAGTCATTTCTGTGCCTGAAATTGGTCAAAATTGAAGATTTTGAGTAAGCAAAACTCTGTAAAAATGGCAATTTTGGTCACTGTGAGGGTTTAAAAAGTGGTTATTCAACATGAGGCCCGATCCAAATGACATTTTGAATCATTTTTGGTAGAGTCCAAAAAATCAATTTTCTGATGAAAAACGATGACCCCGGACCAGTCGAACGTTGAAAAAATGGTCAATATTGATGAAATTTTAACATTTAATCTTTTGACTTTAAATGACGGTTGGATGTGAGTTATTACTTTTTCAACTAAAATAAGTGTGTTTAAAGTCATTTCTGTGCCTGAAATTGGTCAAAATTAAAGATTTTGAGTAAGCAAAACTCTGTAAAAATGGCAATTTTGGTCACTGTGAGGGTTTAAAAAGTGGTTATTCAACATGAGGCCCGATCCAAATGACATTTTGAATCATTTTTGGTAGAGTCCAAAAAATCAATTTTCTGATAAAAAACGATGACCCCGGACCAGTCGAACGTTGAAAAAATGGTCAATATTGATGAAATTTTAACATTTAATCTTTTGACTTTAAATGACGGTTGTATGTGAGTTATTACTTTTTCAACTAAAATAAGTGTGTTTAAAGTCATTTCTGTGCCTGAAATTGGTCAAAATTGAAGATTTTGAGTAAGCAAAACTCTGTAAAAATGGCAATTTTGGTCACTGTGAGGGTTTAAAAAGTGGTTATTCAACATGAGGCCCGATCCAAATGACATTTTGAATCATTTTTGGTAGAGTCCAAAAAATCAATTTTCTGATGAAAAACGATGACCCCGGACCAGTCGAACGTTGAAAAAATGGTCAATATTGATGAAATTTTAACATTTAATCTTTTGACTTTAAATGACGGTTGGATGTGAGTTATTACTTTTTCAACTAAAATAAGTGTGTTTAAAGTCATTTCTGTGCCTGAAATTGGTCAAAATTGAAGATTTTGAGTAAGCAAAACTCTGTAAAAATGGCAGTTTTGGTCACTGTGAGGGTTTAAAAAGTGGTTATTCAACATGAGGCCTGATCCAAATGACATTTTGAATCATTTTTGGTAGAGTCCAAAAAATCCATTTTCTGATGAAAAACGATGACCCCGGACCAGTCGAACGTTGAAAAAATGGTCAATATTGATGAAATTTTAACATTTAATCTTTTGACTTTAAATGACGGTTGGATGTGAGTTATTACTTTTTCAACTAAAATAAGTGTGTTTAAAGTCATTTCTGTGCCTGAAATTGGTCAAAATTGAAGATTTTGAGTAAGCAAAACTCTGTAAAAATGGCAATTTTGGTCACTGTGAGGGTTTAAAAAGTGGTTATTCAACATGAGGCCCGATCCAAATGACATTTTGAATCATTTTTGGTAGAGTCCAAAAAATCAATTTTCTGATGAAAAACAATGACCCCGGACCAGTCGAACGTTGAAAAAATGGTCAATATTGATGAAATTTTAACATTTAATCTTTTGACTTTAAATGACGGTTGGATGTGAGTTATTACTTTTTCAACTAAAATAAGTGTGTTTAAAGTCATTTCTGTGCCTGAAATTGGTCAAAATTGAAGATTTTGAGTAAGCAAAACTCTGCAAAAATGGCAATTTTGGTCACTTTGAGGGTTTAAAAAGTGGTTATTCAACATGAGGCTCGATCCAATTGACATTTTGAATCATTTTTGGTAGAGTCCAAAAAATCAATTTTCTGATGAAAAACGATGACCTCGGACCAGTCGAACGTTGAAAAAATGGTCAATATTGATGAAATTTTAACATTTAATCTTTTGACTTTAAATGACGGTTGGATGTGAGTTATTACTTTTTCAACTAAAATAAGTGTGTTTAAAGTCATTTCTGTGCCTGAAATTGGTCAAAATTGAAGATTTTGAGTAAGCAAAACTCTGCAAAAATGGCAATTTTGGTCACTGTGAGGGTTTAAAAAGTGGTTATTCAACATGAGGCCCGATCCAAATGACATTTTGAATCATTTTTGGTAGAGTCCAAAAAATCAATTTTCTGATGAAAAACGATGACCCCGGACCAGTCGAACGTTGAAAAAATGGTCAATATTGATGAAATTTTAACATTTAATCTTTTGACTTTAAATGACGGTTGGATGTGAGTTATTACTTTTTCAACTAAAATAAGTGTGTTTAAAGTCATTTCTGTGCCTGAAATTGGTCAAAATTGAAGATTTTGAGTAAGCAAAACTCTGTAAAAATGGCAATTTTGGTCACTGTGAGGGTTTAAAAAGTGGTTATTCAACATGAGGCCCGATCCAAATGACATTTTGAATCATTTTTGGTAGAGTCCAAAAAATCAATTTTCTGATGAAAAACGATGACCCCGGACCAGTCGAACATTGAAAAAATGGTCAATATTGATGAAATTTTAATATTTAATCTTTTCACTTTAAATGACGGTTGGATGTGAGTTATTACTTTTTCAACTAAAATAAGTGTGTTTAAAGTCATTTCTGTGCCTGAAATTGGTCAAAATTGAAGATTTTGAGTAAGCAAAACTCTGCAAAAATGGCAATTTTGGTCACTGTGAGGGTTTAAAAAGTGGTTATTCAACATGAGGCCCGATCCAAATGACATTTTGAATCATTTTTGGTAGAGTCCAAAAAATCAATTTTCTGATGAAAAACGATGACCCCGGACCAGTCGAACGTTGAAAAAATGGTCAATATTGATGAAATTTTAACATTTAATCTTTTGACTTTAAATGACGGTTGGATGTGAGTTATTACTTTTTCAACTAAAATAAGTGTGTTTAAAGTCATTTCTGTGCCTGAAATTGGTCAAAATTGAAGATTTTGAGTAAGCAAAACTCTGTAAAAATGGCAGTTTTGGTCACTGTGAGGGTTTAAAAAGTGGTTATTCAACATGAGGCCCGATCCAAATGACATTTTGAATCATTTTTGGTAGAGTCCAAAAAATCAATTTTCTGATGAAAAACGATGACCCCGGACCAGTCGAACGTTGAAAAAATGGTCAATATTGATGAAATTTTAACATTTAATCTTTTGACTTTAAATGACGGTTGTATGTGAGTTATTACTTTTTCAACTAAAATAAGTGTGTTTAAAGTCATTTCTGTGCCTGAAATTGGTCAAAATTGAAGATTTTGAGTAAGCAAAACTCTGTAAAAATGGCAATTTTGGTCACTGTGAGGGTTTAAAAAGTGGTTATTCAACATGAGGCCCGATCCAAATGACATTTTGAATCATTTTTGGTAGAGTCCAAAAAATCAATTTTCTGATGAAAAACGATGACCCGGGACCAGTCGAACGTTGAAAAAATGGTCAATATTGATGAAATTTTAACATTTAATCTTTTGACTTTAAATGACGGTTGGATGTGAGTTATTACTTTTTCAACTAAAATAAGTGTGTTTAAAGTCATTTCTGTGCCTGAAATTGGTCAAAATTGAAGATTTTGAGTAAGCAAAACTCAGTAAAAATGGCAATTTTGGTCACTGTGAGGGTTTAAAAAGTGGTTATTCAACATGAGGCCCGATCCAAATGACATTTTGAATCATTTTTGGTAGAGTCCAAAAAATCCATTTTCTGATGAAAAACGATTACCCCGGACCAGTCGAACATTGAAAAAATGGTCAATATTGATGAAATTTTAACATTTAATCTTTTGACTTTAAATGACGGTTGGATGTGAGTTATTACTTTTTCAACTAAAATAAGTGTGTTTAAAGTCATTTCTGTGCCTGAAATTGGTCAAAATTGAAGATTTTGAGTAAGCAAAACTCTGTAAAAATGGCAATTTTGGTCACTGTGAGGGTTTAAAAAGTGGTTATTCAACATGAGGCCCGATCCAAATGACATTTTGAATCATTTTTGGTAGAGTCCAAAAAATCAATTTTCTGATGAAAAACGATGACCCCGGACCAGTCGAACGTTGAAAAAATGGTCAATATTGATGAAATTTTAACATTTAATCTTTTGACTTTAAATGACGGTTGGATGTGAGTTATGACTTTTTCAACTAAAATAAGTGTGTTTAAAGTCATTTCTGTGCCTGAAATTGGTCAAAATTGAAGATTTTGAGTAAGCAAAACTCTGTAAAAATGGCAATTTTGGTCACTGTGAGGGTTTAAAAAGTGGTTATTCAACATGAGGCCCGATCCAAATGACATTTTGAATCATTTTTGGTAGAGTCCAAAAAATCCATTTTCTGATGAAAAACGATGACCCCGGACCAGTCGAACGTTGAAAAAATGGTCAATATTGATGAAATTTTAACATTTAATCTTTTGACTTTAAATGACGGTTGGATGTGAGTTATTACTTTTTCAACTAAAATAAGTGTGTTTAAAGTCATTTCTGTGCCTGAAATTGGTCAAAATTGAAGATTTTGAGTAAGCAAAACTCTGTAAAAATGGCAGTTTTGGTCACTGTGAGGGTTTAAAAAGTGGTTATTCAACATGAGGCCTGATCCAAATGACATTTTGAATCATTTTTGGTAGAGTCCAAAAAATCCATTTTCTGATGAAAAACGATGACCCGGGACCTGTCGAACGTTGAAAAAATGGTCAATATTGATGAAATTTTAACATTTAATCTTTTGACTTTAAATGACGGTTGGATGTGAGTTATTACTTTTTCAACTAAAATAAGTGTGTTTAAAGTCATTTCTGTGCCTGAAATTGGTCAAAATTGAAGATTTTGAGTAAGCAAAACTCTGTAAAAATGGCAATTTTGGTCACTGTGAGGGTTTAAAAAGTGGTTATTCAACATGAGGCCCGATCCAAATGACATTTTGAATCATTTTTGGTAGAGTCCAAAAAATCCATTTTCTGATGAAAAACGATGACCCCGGACCAGTCGAACGTTGAAAAAATGGTCAATATTGATGAAATTTTAACATTTAATCTTTTGACTTTAAATGACGGTTGGATGTGAGTTATTACTTTTTCAACTAAAATAAGTGTGTTTAAAGTCATTTCTGTGCCTGAAATTGGTCAAAATTGTATATTTTGAGTAAGCAAAACTCTGTAAAAATGGCAATTTTGGTCACTGTGAGGGTTTAAAAAGTGGTTATTCAACATGAGGCCCGATCCAAATGACATTTTGAATCATTTTTGGTAGAGTCCAAAAAATCAATTTTCTGATGAAAAACGATGACCCCGGACCAGTCGAACGTTGAAAAAATGGTCAATATTGATGAAATTTTAACATTTAATCTTTTGACTTTAAATGACGGTTGGATGTGAGTTATTACTTTTTCAACTAAAATAAGTGTGTTTAAAGTCATTTCTGTGCCTGAAATTGGTCAAAATTGTATATTTTGAGTAAGCAAAACTCTGTAAAAATGGCAATTTTGGTCACTGTGAGGGTTTAAAAAGTGGTTATTCAACATGAGGCCCGATCCAAATGACATTTTGAATCATTTTTGGTAGAGTCCAAAAAATCCATTTTCTGATGAAAAACGATGACCCCGGACCAGTCGAACATTGAAAAAATGGTCAATATTGATGAAATTTTAACATTTAATCTTTTGACTTTAAATGACGGTTGGATGTGAGTTATTACATTTTCAACTAAAATAAGTGTGTTTAAAGTCATTTCTGTGCCTGAAATTGGTCAAAATTGAAGATTTTGAGTAAGCAAAACTCTGTAAAAATGGCAATTTTGGTCACTGTGAGGGTTTAAAAAGTGGTTATTCAACATGAGGCCCGATCCAAATGACATTTTGAATCATTTTTGGTAGAGTCCAAAAAATCAATTTTCTGATGAAAAACGATGACCCCGGACCAGTCGAACGTTGAAAAAATGGTCAATATTGATGAAATTTTAACATTTAATCTTTTGACTTTAAATGACGGTTGGATGTGAGTTATTACTTTTTCAACTAAAATAAGTGTGTTTAAAGTCATTTCTGTGCCTGAAATTGGTCAAAATTGAAGATTTTGAGTAAGCAAAATTCTGTAAAAATGGCAATTTTGGTCACTGTGAGGGTTTAAAAAGTGGTTATTCAACATGAGGCCCGATCCAAATGACATTTTGAATCATTTTTGGTAGAGTCTAAAAAATCAATTTTCTGATGAAAAACGATGACCCCGGACCAGTCGAACGTTGAAAAAATGGTCAATATTGATGAAATTTTAATATTTAATCTTTTGACTTTAAATGACGGTTGGATGTGAGTTATTACTTTTTCAACTAAAATAAGTGTGTTTAAAGTCATTTCTGTGCCTGAAATTGGTCAAAATTAAAGATTTTGAGTAAGCAAAACTCTGTAAAAATGGCAATTTTGGTCACTGTGAGGGTTTAAAAAGTGGTTATTCAACATGAGGCCCGATCCAAATGACATTTTGAATCATTTTTGGTAGAGTCCAAAAAATCAATTTTCTGATAAAAAACGATGACCCCGGACCAGTCGAACGTTGAAAAAATGGTCAATATTGATGAAATTTTAACATTTAATCTTTTGACTTTAAATGACGGTTGTATGTGAGTTATTACTTTTTCAACTAAAATAAGTGTGTTTAAAGTCATTTCTGTGCCTGAAATTGGTCAAAATTGAAGATTTTGAGTAAGCAAAACTCTGTAAAAATGGCAATTTTGGTCACTGTGAGGGTTTAAAAAGTGGTTATTCAACATGAGGCCCGATCCAAATGACATTTTGAATCATTTTTGGTAGAGTCCAAAAAATCAATTTTCTGATGAAAAACGATGACCCCGGACCAGTCGAACGTTGAAAAAATGGTCAATATTGATGAAATTTTAACATTTAATCTTTTGACTTTAAATGACGGTTGGATGTGAGTTATTACTTTTTCAACTAAAATAAGTGTGTTTAAAGTCATTTCTGTGCCTGAAATTGGTCAAAATTGAAGATTTTGAGTAAGCAAAACTCTGTAAAAATGGCAGTTTTGGTCACTGTGAGGGTTTAAAAAGTGGTTATTCAACATGAGGCCTGATCCAAATGACATTTTGAATCATTTTTGGTAGAGTCCAAAAAATCCATTTTCTGATGAAAAACGATGACCCCGGACCAGTCGAACGTTGAAAAAATGGTCAATATTGATGAAATTTTAACATTTAATCTTTTGACTTTAAATGACGGTTGGATGTGAGTTATTACTTTTTCAACTAAAATAAGTGTGTTTAAAGTCATTTCTGTGCCTGAAATTGGTCAAAATTGAAGATTTTGAGTAAGCAAAACTCTGTAAAAATGGCAATTTTGGTCACTGTGAGGGTTTAAAAAGTGGTTATTCAACATGAGGCCCGATCCAAATGACATTTTGAATCATTTTTGGTAGAGTCCAAAAAATCAATTTTCTGATGAAAAACAATGACCCCGGACCAGTCGAACGTTGAAAAAATGGTCAATATTGATGAAATTTTAACATTTAATCTTTTGACTTTAAATGACGGTTGGATGTGAGTTATTACTTTTTCAACTAAAATAAGTGTGTTTAAAGTCATTTCTGTGCCTGAAATTGGTCAAAATTGAAGATTTTGAGTAAGCAAAACTCTGCAAAAATGGCAATTTTGGTCACTTTGAGGGTTTAAAAAGTGGTTATTCAACATGAGGCTCGATCCAAATGACATTTTGAATCATTTTTGGTAGAGTCCAAAAAATCAATTTTCTGATGAAAAACGATGACCTCGGACCAGTCGAACGTTGAAAAAATGGTCAATATTGATGAAATTTTAACATTTAATCTTTTGACTTTAAATGACGGTTGGATGTGAGTTATTACTTTTTCAACTAAAATAAGTGTGTTTAAAGTCATTTCTGTGCCTGAAATTGGTCAAAATTGAAGATTTTGAGTAAGCAAAACTCTGCAAAAATGGCAATTTTGGTCACTGTGAGGGTTTAAAAAGTGGTTATTCAACATGAGGCCCGATCCAAATGACATTTTGAATCATTTTTGGTAGAGTCCAAAAAATCAATTTTCTGATGAAAAACGATGACCCCGGACCAGTCGAACGTTGAAAAAATGGTCAATATTGATGAAATTTTAACATTTAATCTTTTGACTTTAAATGACGGTTGGATGTGAGTTATTACTTTTTCAACTAAAATAAGTGTGTTTAAAGTCATTTCTGTGCCTGAAATTGGTCAAAATTGAAGATTTTGAGTAAGCAAAACTCTGTAAAAATGGCAATTTTGGTCACTGTGAGGGTTTAAAAAGTGGTTATTCAACATGAGGCCCGATCCAAATGACATTTTGAATCATTTTTGGTAGAGTCCAAAAAATCAATTTTCTGATGAAAAACGATGACCCCGGACCAGTCGAACATTGAAAAAATGGTCAATATTGATGAAATTTTAATATTTAATCTTTTCACTTTAAATGACGGTTGGATGTGAGTTATTACTTTTTCAACTAAAATAAGTGTGTTTAAAGTCATTTCTGTGCCTGAAATTGGTCAAAATTGAAGATTTTGAGTAAGCAAAACTCTGTAAAAATGGCAATTTTGGTCACTGTGAGGGTTTAAAAAGTGGTTATTCAACATGAGGCCCGATCCAAATGACATTTTGAATCATTTTTGGTAGAGTCCAAAAAATCCATTTTCTGATGAAAAACGATGACCCGGGACCAGTCGAACGTTGAAAAACTGGTCAATATTGATGAAATTTTAACATTTAATCTTTTGACTTTAAATGACGGTTGGATGTGAGTTATTACTTTTTCAACTAAAATAAGTGTGTTTAAAGTCATTTCTGTGCCTGAAATTGGTCAAAATTGAAGATTTTGAGTAAGCAAAACTCTGTAAAAATGGCAGTTTTGGTCACTGTGAGGGTTTAAAAAGTGGTTATTCAACATGAGGCCCGATCCAAATGACATTTTGAATCATTTTTGGTAGAGTCCAAAAAATCCATTTTCTGATGAAAAACGATGACCCGGGACCAGTCGAACGTTGAAAAAATAGTCAATATTGATGAAATTTTAACATTTATTCTTTTGACTTTAAATGACGGTTGGATGTGAGTTATTACTTTTTCAACTAAAATAAGTGTGTTTAAAGTCATTTCTGTGCCTGAAATTGGTCAAAATTGAAGATTTTGAGTAAGCAAAACTCTGTAAAAATGGCAATTTTGGTCACTGTGAGGGTTTAAAAAGTGGTTATTCAACATGAGGCCCGATCCAAATGACATTTTGAATCATTTTTGGTAGAGTCCAAAAAATCAATTTTCTGATAAAAAACGATGACCTCGGACCAGTCGAACGTTGAAAAAAATTGGTCAATATTGATGAAATTTTAACATTTAATCTTTTGACTTTAAATGACGGTTGGATGTGAGTTATTACTTTTTCAACTAAAATAAGTGTGTTTAAAGTCATTTCTGTGCCTGAAATTGGTCAAAATTGAAGATTTTGAGTAAGCAAAACTCTGTAAAAATGGCAGTTTTGGTCACTGTGAGGGTTTAAAAAGTGGTTATTCAACATGAGGCCTGATCCAAATGACATTTTGAATCATTTTTGGTAGAGTCTAAAAAATCAATTTTCTGATGAAAAACGATGACCCCGGACCAGTCGAACTTTGAAAAAATGGTCAATATTGATGAAATTTTAACATTTAATCTTTTGACTTTAAATGACGGTTGGATGTGAGTTATTACTTTTTCACCTAAAATAAGTGTGTTTAAAGTCATTTCTGTGCCTGAAATTGGTCAAAATTGAAGATTTTGAGTAAGCAAAACTCTGCAAAAATGGCAATTTTGGTCACTTTGAGGGTTTAAAAAGTGGTTATTCAACATGAGGCTCGATCCAATTGACATTTTGAATCATTTTTGGTAGAGTCCAAAAAATCAATTTTCTGATGAAAAACGATGACCTCGGACCAGTCGAACGTTGAAAAAATGGTCAATATTGATGAAATTTTAACATTTAATCTTTTGACTTTAAATGACGGTTGGATGTGAGTTATTACTTTTTCAACTAAAATAAGTGTGTTTAAAGTCATTTCTGTGCCTGAAATTGGTCAAAATTGAAGATTTTGAGTAAGCAAAACTCTGCAAAAATGGCAATTTTGGTCACTGTGAGGGTTTAAAAAGTGGTTATTCAACATGAGGCCCGATCCAAATGACATTTTGAATCATTTTTGGTAGAGTCCAAAAAATCAATTTTCTGATGAAAAACGATGACCCCGGACCAGTCGAACGTTGAAAAAATGGTCAATATTGATGAAATTTTAACATTTAATCTTTTGACTTTAAATGACGGTTGGATGTGAGTTATTACTTTTTCAACTAAAATAAGTGTGTTTAAAGTCATTTCTGTGCCTGAAATTGGTCAAAATTGAAGATTTTGAGTAAGCAAAACTCTGTAAAAATGGCAGTTTTGGTCACTGTGAGGGTTTAAAAAGTGGTTATTCAACATGAGGCCTGATCCAAATGACATTTTGAATCATTTTTGGTAGAGTCCAAAAAATCCATTTTCTGATGAAAAACGATGACCCGGGACCTGTCGAACGTTGAAAAAATGGTCAATATTGATGAAATTTTAACATTTAATCTTTTGACTTTAAATGACGGTTGGATGTGAGTTATTACTTTTTCAACTAAAATAAGTGTGTTTAAAGTCATTTCTGTGCCTGAAATTGGTCAAAATTGAAGATTTTGAGTAAGCAAAACTCTGTAAAAATGGCAATTTTGGTCACTGTGAGGGTTTAAAAAGTGGTTATTCAACATGAGGCCCGATCCAAATGACATTTTGAATCATTTTTGGTAGAGTCCAAAAAATCCATTTTCTGATGAAAAACGATGACCCCGGACCAGTCGAACGTTGAAAAAATGGTCAATATTGATGAAATTTTAACATTTAATCTTTTGACTTTAAATGACGGTTGGATGTGAGTTATTACTTTTTCAACTAAAATAAGTGTGTTTAAAGTCATTTCTGTGCCTGAAATTGGTCAAAATTGTATATTTTGAGTAAGCAAAACTCTGTAAAAATGGCAATTTTGGTCACTGTGAGGGTTTAAAAAGTGGTTATTCAACATGAGGCCCGATCCAAATGACATTTTGAATCATTTTTGGTAGAGTCCAAAAAATCAATTTTCTGATGAAAAACGATGACCCCGGACCAGTCGAACGTTGAAAAAATGGTCAATATTGATGAAATTTTAACATTTAATCTTTTGACTTTAAATGACGGTTGGATGTGAGTTATTACTTTTTCAACTAAAATAAGTGTGTTTAAAGTCATTTCTGTGCCTGAAATTGGTCAAAATTGTATATTTTGAGTAAGCAAAACTCTGTAAAAATGGCAATTTTGGTCACTGTGAGGGTTTAAAAAGTGGTTATTCAACATGAGGCCCGATCCAAATGACATTTTGAATCATTTTTGGTAGAGTCCAAAAAATCCATTTTCTGATGAAAAACGATGACCCCGGACCAGTCGAACATTGAAAAAATGGTCAATATTGATGAAATTTTAACATTTAATCTTTTGACTTTAAATGACGGTTGGATGTGAGTTATTACTTTTTCAACTAAAATAAGTGTGTTTAAAGTCATTTCTGTGCCTGAAATTGGTCAAAATTGAAGATTTTGAGTAAGCAAAACTCTGTAAAAATGGCAATTTTGGTCACTGTGAGGGTTTAAAAAGTGGTTATTCAACATGAGGCCCGATCCAAATGACATTTTGAATCATTTTTGGTAGAGTCCAAAAAAAATCAATTTTCTGATGAAAAACGATGACCCCGGACCAGTCGAACGTTGAAAAAATGGTCAATATTGATGACATTTTAACATTTAATCTTTTGACTTTAAATGACGGTTGGATGTGAGTTATTACTTTTTCAACTGAAATAAGTGTGTTTAAAGTCATTTCTGTGCCTGAAATTGGTCAAAATTGAAGATTTTGAGTAAGCAAAACTCTGTAAAAATGGCAATTTTGGTCACTGTGAGGGTTTAAAAAGTGGTTATTCAACATGAGGCCCGATCCAAATGACATTTTGAATCATTTTTGGTAGAGTCCAAAAAATCAATTTTCTGATGAAAAACGATGACCCCGGACCAGTCGAACGTTGAAAAAATGGTCAATATTGATGAAATTTTAACATTTAATCTTTTGACTTTAAATGACGGTTGGATGTGAGTTATTACTTTTTCAACTAAAATAAGTGTGTTTAAAGTCATTTCTGTGCCTGAAATTGGTCAAAATTGAAGATTTTGAGTAAGCAAAATTCTGTAAAAATGGCAATTTTGGTCACTGTGAGGGTTTAAAAAGTGGTTATTCAACATGAGGCCCGATCCAAATGACATTTTGAATCATTTTTGGTAGAGTCTAAAAAATCAATTTTCTGATGAAAAACGATGACCCCGGACCAGTCGAACGTTGAAAAAATGGTCAATATTGATGAAATTTTAACATTTAATCTTTTGACTTTAAATGACGGTTGGATGTGAGTTATTACTTTTTCAACTAAAATAAGTGTGTTTAAAGTCATTTCTGTGCCTGAAATTGGTCAAAATTAAAGATTTTGAGTTTGCAAAACTCTGTAAAAATGGCAATTTTGGTCACTGTGAGGGTTTAAAAAGTGGTTATTCAACATGAGGCCCGATCCAAATGACATTTTGAATCATTTTTGGTAGAGTCCAAAAAATCAATTTTCTGATAAAAAACGATGACCCCGGACCAGTCGAACGTTGAAAAAATGGTCAATATTGATGAAATTTTAACATTTAATCTTTTGACTTTAAATGACGGTTGTATGTGAGTTATTACTTTTTCAACTAAAATAAGTGTGTTTAAAGTCATTTCTGTGCCTGAAATTGGTCAAAATTGAAGATTTTGAGTAAGCAAAACTCTGTAAAAATGGCAATTTTGGTCACTGTGAGGGTTTAAAAAGTGGTTATTCAACATGAGGCCCGATCCAAATGACATTTTGAATCATTTTTGGTAGAGTCCAAAAAATCAATTTTCTGATGAAAAACGATGACCCCGGACCAGTCGAACGTTGAAAAAATGGTCAATATTGATGAAATTTTAACATTTAATCTTTTGACTTTAAATGACGGTTGGATGTGAGTTATTACTTTTTCAACTAAAATAAGTGTGTTTAAAGTCATTTCTGTGCCTGAAATTGGTCAAAATTGAAGATTTTGAGTAAGCAAAACTCTGTAAAAATGGCAGTTTTGGTCACTGTGAGGGTTTAAAAAGTGGTTATTCAACATGAGGCCTGATCCAAATGACATTTTGAATCATTTTTGGTAGAGTCCAAAAAATCCATTTTCTGATGAAAAACGATGACCCCGGACCAGTCGAACGTTGAAAAAATGGTCAATATTGATGAAATTTTAACATTTAATCTTTTGACTTTAAATGACGGTTGGATGTGAGGTATTACTTTTTCAACTAAAATAAGTGTGTTTAAAGTCATTTCTGTGCCTGAAATTGGTCAAAATTGAAGATTTTGAGTAAGCAAAACTCTGCAAAAATGGCAATTTTGGTCACTTTGAGGGTTTAAAAAGTGGTTATTCAACATGAGGCTCGATCCAAATGACATTTTGAATCATTTTTGGTAGAGTCCAAAAAATCAATTTTCTGATGAAAAACGATGACCTCGGACCAGTCGAACGTTGAAAAAATGGTCAATATTGATGAAATTTTAACATTTAATCTTTTGACTTTAAATGACGGTTGGATGTGAGTTATTACTTTTTCAACTAAAATAAGTGTGTTTAAAGTCATTTCTGTGCCTGAAATTGGTCAAAATTGTATATTTTGAGTAAGCAAAACTCTGTAAAAATGGCAATTTTGGTCACTGTGAGGGTTTAAAAAGTGGTTATTCAACATGAGGCCCGATCCAAATGACATTTTGAATCATTTTTGGTAGAGTCCAAAAAATCAATTTTCTGATGAAAAACGATGACCCCGGACCAGTCGAACGTTGAAAAAATGGTCAATATTGATGAAATTTTAACATTTAATCTTTTGACTTTAAATGACGGTTGTATGTGAGTTATTACTTTTTCAACTAAAATAAGTGTGTTTAAAGTCATTTCTGTGCCTGAAATTGGTCAAAATTGAAGATTTTGAGTAAGCAAAACTCTGTAAAAATGGCAATTTTGGTCACTGTGAGGGTTTAAAAAGTGGTTATTCAACATGAGGCCCGATCCAAATGACATTTTGAATCATTTTTGGTAGAGTCCAAAAAATCAATTTTCTGATGAAAAACGATGACCCGGGACCAGTCGAACGTTGAAAATATGGTCAATATTGATGAAATTTTAACATTTAATCTTTTGACTTTAAATGACGGTTGGATGTGAGTTATTACTTTTTCAACTAAAATAAGTGTGTTTAAAGTCATTTCTGTGCCTGAAATTGGTCAAAATTGAAGATTTTGAGTAAGCAAAACTCTGTAAAAATGGCAATTTTGGTCACTGTGAGGGTTTAAAAAGTGGTTATTCAACATGAGGCCCGATCCAAATGACATTTTGAATCATTTTTGGTAGAGTCCAAAAAATCCATTTTCTGATGAAAAACGATGACCCCGGACCAGTCGAACATTGAAAAAATGGTCAATATTGATGAAATTTTAACATTTAATCTTTTGACTTTAAATGACGGTTGGATGTGAGTTATTACTTTTTCAACTAAAATAAGTGTGTTTAAAGTCATTTCTGTGCCTGAAATTGGTCAAAATTGAAGATTTTGAGTAAGCAAAACTCTGTAAAAATGGCAATTTTGGTCACTGTGAGGGTTTAAAAAGTGGTTATTCAACATGAGGCCCGATCCAAATGACATTTTGAATCATTTTTGGTAGAGTCCAAAAAATCAATTTTCTGATGAAAAACGATGACCCCGGACCAGTCGAACGTTGAAAAAATGGTCAATATTGATGAAATTTTAACATTTAATCTTTTGACTTTAAATGACGGTTGGATGTGAGTTATTACTTTTTCAACTAAAATAAGTGTGTTTAAAGTCATTTCTGTGCCTGAAATTGGTCAAAATTGAAGATTTTGAGTAAGCAAAACTCTGTAAAAATGGCAATTTTGGTCACTGTGAGGGTTTAAAAAGTGGTTATTCAACATGAGGCCCGATCCAAATGACATTTTGAATCATTTTTGGTAGAGTCCAAAAAATCCATTTTCTGATGAAAAACGATGACCCCGGACCAGTCGAACGTTGAAAATATGGTCAATATTGATGAAATTTTAACATTTAATCTTTTGACTTTAAATGACGGTTGGATGTGAGTTATTACTTTTTCAACTAAAATAAGTGTGTTTAAAGTCATTTCTGTGCCTGAAATTGGTCAAAATTGAAGATTTTGAGTAAGCAAAACTCTGTAAAAATGGCAATTTTGGTCACTGTGAGGGTTTAAAAAGTGGTTATTCAACATGAGGCCCGATCCAAATGACATTTTGAATCATTTTTGGTAGAGTCCAAAAAATCCATTTTCTGATGAAAAACGATGACCCCGGACCAGTCGAACATTGAAAAAATGGTCAATATTGATGAAATTTTAACATTTAATCTTTTGACTTTAAATGACGGTTGGATGTGAGTTATTACTTTTTCAACTAAAATAAGTGTGTTTAAAGTCATTTCTGTGCCTGAAATTGGTCAAAATTGAAGATTTTGAGTAAGCAAAACTCTGTAAAAATGGCAATTTTGGTCACTGTGAGGGTTTAAAAAGTGGTTATTCAACATGAGGCCCGATCCAAATGACATTTTGAATCATTTTTGGTAGAGTCCAAAAAATCAATTTTCTGATGAAAAACGATGACCCCGGACCAGTCGAACGTTGAAAAAATGGTCAATATTGATGAAATTTTAACATTTAATCTTTTGACTTTAAATGACGGTTGGATGTGAGTTATTACTTTTTCAACTAAAATAAGTGTGTTTAAAGTCATTTCTGTGCCTGAAATTGGTCAAAATTGAAGATTTTGAGTAAGCAAAACTCTGTAAAAATGGCAATTTTGGTCACTGTGAGGGTTTAAAAAGTGGTTATTCAACATGAGGCCCGATCCAAATGACATTTTGAATCATTTTTGGTAGAGTCCAAAAAATCCATTTTCTGATGAAAAACGATGACCCCGGACCAGTCGAACGTTGAAAAAATGGTCAATATTGATGAAATTTTAACATTTAATCTTTTGACTTTAAATGACGGTTGGATGTGAGTTATTACTTTTTCAACTAAAATAAGTGTGTTTAAAGTCATTTCTGTGCCTGAAATTGGTCAAAATTGAAGATTTTGAGTAAGCAAAACTCTGTAAAAATGGCAGTTTTGGTCACTGTGAGGGTTTAAAAAGTGGTTATTCAACATGAGGCCTGATCCAAATGACATTTTGAATCATTTTTGGTAGAGTCCAAAAAATCCATTTTCTGATGAAAAACGATGACCCGGGACCTGTCGAACGTTGAAAAAATGGTCAATATTGATGAAATTTTAACATTTAATCTTTTGACTTTAAATGACGGTTGGATGTGAGTTATTACTTTTTCAACTAAAATAAGTGTGTTTAAAGTCATTTCTGTGCCTGAAATTGGTCAAAATTGAAGATTTTGAGTAAGCAAAACTCTGTAAAAATGGCAATTTTGGTCACTGTGAGGGTTTAAAAAGTGGTTATTCAACATGAGGCCCGATCCAAATGACATTTTGAATCATTTTTGGTAGAGTCCAAAAAATCCATTTTCTGATGAAAAACGATGACCCCGGACCAGTCGAACGTTGAAAAAATGGTCAATATTGATGAAATTTTAACATTTAATCTTTTGACTTTAAATGACGGTTGGATGTGAGTTATTACTTTTTCAACTAAAATAAGTGTGTTTAAAGTCATTTCTGTGCCTGAAATTGGTCAAAATTGTATATTTTGAGTAAGCAAAACTCTGTAAAAATGGCAATTTTGGTCACTGTGAGGGTTTAAAAAGTGGTTATTCAACATGAGGCCCGATCCAAATGACATTTTGAATCATTTTTGGTAGAGTCCAAAAAATCAATTTTCTGATGAAAAACGATGACCCCGGACCAGTCGAACGTTGAAAAAATGGTCAATATTGATGAAATTTTAACATTTAATCTTTTGACTTTAAATGACGGTTGGATGTGAGTTATTACTTTTTCAACTAAAATAAGTGTGTTTAAAGTCATTTCTGTGCCTGAAATTGGTCAAAATTGTATATTTTGAGTAAGCAAAACTCTGTAAAAATGGCAATTTTGGTCACTGTGAGGGTTTAAAAAGTGGTTATTCAACATGAGGCCCGATCCAAATGACATTTTGAATCATTTTTGGTAGAGTCCAAAAAATCCATTTTCTGATGAAAAACGATGACCCCGGACCAGTCGAACATTGAAAAAATGGTCAATATTGATGAAATTTTAACATTTAATCTTTTGACTTTAAATGACGGTTGGATGTGAGTTATTACTTTTTCAACTAAAATAAGTGTGTTTAAAGTCATTTCTGTGCCTGAAATTGGTCAAAATTGAAGATTTTGAGTAAGCAAAACTCTGTAAAAATGGCAATTTTGGTCACTGTGAGGGTTTAAAAAGTGGTTATTCAACATGAGGCCCGATCCAAATGACATTTTGAATCATTTTTGGTAGAGTCCAAAAAAAATCAATTTTCTGATGAAAAACGATGACCCCGGACCAGTCGAACGTTGAAAAAATGGTCAATATTGATGAAATTTTAATATTTAATCTTTTCACTTTAAATGACGGTTGGATGTGAGTTATTACTTTTTCAACTAAAATAAGTGTGTTTAAAGTCATTTCTGTGCCTGAAATTGGTCAAAATTGAAGATTTTGAGTAAGCAAAACTCTGCAAAAATGGCAATTTTGGTCACTGTGAGGGTTTAAAAAGTGGTTATTCTCATGAGGCCCGATCCAAATGACATTTTGAATCATTTTTGGTAGAGTCCAAAAAATCAATTTTCTGATGAAAAACGATGACCCCGGACCAGTCGAACGTTGAAAAAATGGTCAATATTGATGAAATTTTAACATTTAATCTTTTGACTTTAAATGACGGTTGGATGTGAGTTATTACTTTTTCAACTAAAATAAGTGTGTTTAAAGTCATTTCTGTGCCTGAAATTGGTCAAAATTGAAGATTTTGAGTAAGCAAAACTCTGTAAAAATGGCAGTTTTGGTCACTGTGAGGGTTTAAAAAGTGGTTATTCAACATGAGGCCCGATCCAAATGACATTTTGAATCATTTTTGGTAGAGTCCAAAAAATCAATTTTCTGATGAAAAACGATGACCCCGGACCAGTCGAACGTTGAAAAAATGGTCAATATTGATGAAATTTTAACATTTAATCTTTTGACTTTAAATGACGGTTGTATGTGAGTTATTACTTTTTCAACTAAAATAAGTGTGTTTAAAGTCATTTCTGTGCCTGAAATTGGTCAAAATTGAAGATTTTGAGTAAGCAAAACTCTGTAAAAATGGCAATTTTGGTCACTGTGAGGGTTTAAAAAGTGGTTATTCAACATGAGGCCCGATCCAAATGACATTTTGAATCATTTTTGGTAGAGTCCAAAAAATCAATTTTCTGATGAAAAACGATGACCCGGGACCAGTCGAACGTTGAAAATATGGTCAATATTGATGAAATTTTAACATTTAATCTTTTGACTTTAAATGACGGTTGGATGTGAGTTATTACTTTTTCAACTAAAATAAGTGTGTTTAAAGTCATTTCTGTGCCTGAAATTGGTCAAAATTGAAGATTTTGAGTAAGCAAAACTCTGTAAAAATGGCAATTTTGGTCACTGTGAGGGTTTAAAAAGTGGTTATTCAACATGAGGCCCGATCCAAATGACATTTTGAATCATTTTTGGTAGAGTCCAAAAAATCCATTTTCTGATGAAAAACGATGACCCCGGACCAGTCGAACATTGAAAAAATGGTCAATATTGATGAAATTTTAACATTTAATCTTTTGACTTTAAATGACGGTTGGATGTGAGTTATTACTTTTTCAACTAAAATAAGTGTGTTTAAAGTCATTTCTGTGCCTGAAATTGGTCAAAATTGAAGATTTTGAGTAAGCAAAACTCTGTAAAAATGGCAATTTTGGTCACTGTGAGGGTTTAAAAAGTGGTTATTCAACATGAGGCCCGATCCAAATGACATTTTGAATCATTTTTGGTAGAGTCCAAAAAATCAATTTTCTGATGAAAAACGATGACCCCGGACCAGTCGAACGTTGAAAAAATGGTCAATATTGATGAAATTTTAACATTTAATCTTTTGACTTTAAATGACGGTTGGATGTGAGTTATTACTTTTTCAACTAAAATAAGTGTGTTTAAAGTCATTTCTGTGCCTGAAATTGGTCAAAATTGAAGATTTTGAGTAAGCAAAACTCTGTAAAAATGGCAATTTTGGTCACTGTGAGGGTTTAAAAAGTGGTTATTCAACATGAGGCCCGATCCAAATGACATTTTGAATCATTTTTGGTAGAGTCCAAAAAATCCATTTTCTGATGAAAAACGATGACCCCGGACCAGTCGAACGTTGAAAAAATGGTCAATATTGATGAAATTTTAACATTTAATCTTTTGACTTTAAATGACGGTTGGATGTGAGTTATTACTTTTTCAACTAAAATAAGTGTGTTTAAAGTCATTTCTGTGCCTGAAATTGGTCAAAATTGAAGATTTTGAGTAAGCAAAACTCTGTAAAAATGGCAGTTTTGGTCACTGTGAGGGTTTAAAAAGTGGTTATTCAACATGAGGCCTGATCCAAATGACATTTTGAATCATTTTTGGTAGAGTCCAAAAAATCCATTTTCTGATGAAAAACGATGACCCGGGACCTGTCGAACGTTGAAAAAATGGTCAATATTGATGAAATTTTAACATTTAATCTTTTGACTTTAAATGACGGTTGGATGTGAGTTATTACTTTTTCAACTAAAATAAGTGTGTTTAAAGTCATTTCTGTGCCTGAAATTGGTCAAAATTGAAGATTTTGAGTAAGCAAAACTCTGTAAAAATGGCAATTTTGGTCACTGTGAGGGTTTAAAAAGTGGTTATTCAACATGAGGCCCGATCCAAATGACATTTTGAATCATTTTTGGTAGAGTCCAAAAAATCCATTTTCTGATGAAAAACGATGACCCCGGACCAGTCGAACGTTGAAAAAATGGTCAATATTGATGAAATTTTAACATTTAATCTTTTGACTTTAAATGACGGTTGGATGTGAGTTATTACTTTTTCAACTAAAATAAGTGTGTTTAAAGTCATTTCTGTGCCTGAAATTGGTCAAAATTGTATATTTTGAGTAAGCAAAACTCTGTAAAAATGGCAATTTTGGTCACTGTGAGGGTTTAAAAAGTGGTTATTCAACATGAGGCCCGATCCAAATGACATTTTGAATCATTTTTGGTAGAGTCCAAAAAATCAATTTTCTGATGAAAAACGATGACCCCGGACCAGTCGAACGTTGAAAAAATGGTCAATATTGATGAAATTTTAACATTTAATCTTTTGACTTTAAATGACGGTTGGATGTGAGTTATTACTTTTTCAACTAAAATAAGTGTGTTTAAAGTCATTTCTGTGCCTGAAATTGGTCAAAATTGTATATTTTGAGTAAGCAAAACTCTGTAAAAATGGCAATTTTGGTCACTGTGAGGGTTTAAAAAGTGGTTATTCAACATGAGGCCCGATCCAAATGACATTTTGAATCATTTTTGGTAGAGTCCAAAAAATCCATTTTCTGATGAAAAACGATGACCCCGGACCAGTCGAACATTGAAAAAATGGTCAATATTGATGACATTTTAACATTTAATCTTTTGACTTTAAATGACGGTTGGATGTGAGTTATTACTTTTTCAACTAAAATAAGTGTGTTTAAAGTCATTTCTGTGCCTGAAATTGGTCAAAATTGAAGATTTTGAGTAAGCAAAACTCTGTAAAAATGGCAATTTTGGTCACTGTGAGGGTTTAAAAAGTGGTTATTCAACATGAGGCCCGATCCAAATGACATTTTGAATCATTTTTGGTAGAGTCCAAAAAAAATCAATTTTCTGATGAAAAACGATGACCCCGGACCAGTCGAACGTTGAAAAAATGGTCAATATTGATGACATTTTAACATTTAATCTTTTGACTTTAAATGACGGTTGGATGTGAGTTATTACTTTTTCAACTGAAATAAGTGTGTTTAAAGTCATTTCTGTGCCTGAAATTGGTCAAAATTGAAGATTTTGAGTAAGCAAAACTCTGTAAAAATGGCAATTTTGGTCACTGTGAGGGTTTAAAAAGTGGTTATTCAACATGAGGCCCGATCCAAATGACATTTTGAATCATTTTTGGTAGAGTCCAAAAAATCAATTTTCTGATGAAAAACGATGACCCCGGACCAGTCGAACGTTGAAAAAATGGTCAATATTGATGAAATTTTAACATTTAATCTTTTGACTTTAAATGACGGTTGGATGTGAGTTATTACTTTTTCAACTAAAATAAGTGTGTTTAAAGTCATTTCTGTGCCTGAAATTGGTCAAAATTGAAGATTTTGAGTAAGCAAAATTCTGTAAAAATGGCAATTTTGGTCACTGTGAGGGTTTAAAAAGTGGTTATTCAACATGAGGCCCGATCCAAATGACATTTTGAATCATTTTTGGTAGAGTCTAAAAAATCAATTTTCTGATGAAAAACGATGACCCCGGACCAGTCGAACGTTGAAAAAATGGTCAATATTGATGAAATTTTAACATTTAATCTTTTGACTTTAAATGACGGTTGGATGTGAGTTATTACTTTTTCAACTAAAATAAGTGTGTTTAAAGTCATTTCTGTGCCTGAAATTGGTCAAAATTAAAGATTTTGAGTAAGCAAAACTCTGTAAAAATGGCAATTTTGGTCACTGTGAGGGTTTAAAAAGTGGTTATTCAACATGAGGCCCGATCCAAATGACATTTTGAATCATTTTTGGTAGAGTCCAAAAAATCAATTTTCTGATAAAAAACGATGACCCCGGACCAGTCGAACGTTGAAAAAATGGTCAATATTGATGAAATTTTAACATTTAATCTTTTGACTTTAAATGACGGTTGTATGTGAGTTATTACTTTTTCAACTAAAATAAGTGTGTTTAAAGTCATTTCTGTGCCTGAAATTGGTCAAAATTGAAGATTTTGAGTAAGCAAAACTCTGTAAAAATGGCAATTTTGGTCACTGTGAGGGTTTAAAAAGTGGTTATTCAACATGAGGCCCGATCCAAATGACATTTTGAATCATTTTTGGTAGAGTCCAAAAAATCAATTTTCTGATGAAAAACGATGACCCCGGACCAGTCGAACGTTGAAAAAATGGTCAATATTGATGAAATTTTAACATTTAATCTTTTGACTTTAAATGACGGTTGGATGTGAGGTATTACTTTTTCAACTAAAATAAGTGTGTTTAAAGTCATTTCTGTGCCTGAAATTGGTCAAAATTGAAGATTTTGAGTAAGCAAAACTCTGCAAAAATGGCAATTTTGGTCACTTTGAGGGTTTAAAAAGTGGTTATTCAACATGAGGCTCGATCCAAATGACATTTTGAATCATTTTTGGTAGAGTCCAAAAAATCAATTTTCTGATGAAAAACGATGACCTCGGACCAGTCGAACGTTGAAAAAATGGTCAATATTGATGAAATTTTAACATTTAATCTTTTGACTTTAAATGACGGTTGGATGTGAGTTATTACTTTTTCAACTAAAATAAGTGTGTTTAAAGTCATTTCTGTGCCTGAAATTGGTCAAAATTGTATATTTTGAGTAAGCAAAACTCTGTAAAAATGGCAATTTTGGTCACTGTGAGGGTTTAAAAAGTGGTTATTCAACATGAGGCCCGATCCAAATGACATTTTGAATCATTTTTGGTAGAGTCCAAAAAATCAATTTTCTGATGAAAAACGATGACCCCGGACCAGTCGAACGTTGAAAAAATGGTCAATATTGATGAAATTTTAACATTTAATCTTTTGACTTTAAATGACGGTTGTATGTGAGTTATTACTTTTTCAACTAAAATAAGTGTGTTTAAAGTCATTTCTGTGCCTGAAATTGGTCAAAATTGAAGATTTTGAGTAAGCAAAACTCTGTAAAAATGGCAATTTTGGTCACTGTGAGGGTTTAAAAAGTGGTTATTCAACATGAGGCCCGATCCAAATGACATTTTGAATCATTTTTGGTAGAGTCCAAAAAATCAATTTTCTGATGAAAAACGATGACCCGGGACCAGTCGAACGTTGAAAATATGGTCAATATTGATGAAATTTTAACATTTAATCTTTTGACTTTAAATGACGGTTGGATGTGAGTTATTACTTTTTCAACTAAAATAAGTGTGTTTAAAGTCATTTCTGTGCCTGAAATTGGTCAAAATTGAAGATTTTGAGTAAGCAAAACTCTGTAAAAATGGCAATTTTGGTCACTGTGAGGGTTTAAAAAGTGGTTATTCAACATGAGGCCCGATCCAAATGACATTTTGAATCATTTTTGGTAGAGTCCAAAAAATCCATTTTCTGATGAAAAACGATGACCCCGGACCAGTCGAACATTGAAAAAATGGTCAATATTGATGAAATTTTAACATTTAATCTTTTGACTTTAAATGACGGTTGGATGTGAGTTATTACTTTTTCAACTAAAATAAGTGTGTTTAAAGTCATTTCTGTGCCTGAAATTGGTCAAAATTGAAGATTTTGAGTAAGCAAAACTCTGTAAAAATGGCAATTTTGGTCACTGTGAGGGTTTAAAAAGTGGTTATTCAACATGAGGCCCGATCCAAATGACATTTTGAATCATTTTTGGTAGAGTCCAAAAAATCAATTTTCTGATGAAAAACGATGACCCCGGACCAGTCGAACGTTGAAAAAATGGTCAATATTGATGAAATTTTAACATTTAATCTTTTGACTTTAAATGACGGTTGGATGTGAGTTATTACTTTTTCAACTAAAATAAGTGTGTTTAAAGTCATTTCTGTGCCTGAAATTGGTCAAAATTGAAGATTTTGAGTAAGCAAAACTCTGTAAAAATGGCAATTTTGGTCACTGTGAGGGTTTAAAAAGTGGTTATTCAACATGAGGCCCGATCCAAATGACATTTTGAATCATTTTTGGTAGAGTCCAAAAAATCCATTTTCTGATGAAAAACGATGACCCCGGACCAGTCGAACGTTGAAAATATGGTCAATATTGATGAAATTTTAACATTTAATCTTTTGACTTTAAATGACGGTTGGATGTGAGTTATTACTTTTTCAACTAAAATAAGTGTGTTTAAAGTCATTTCTGTGCCTGAAATTGGTCAAAATTGAAGATTTTGAGTAAGCAAAACTCTGTAAAAATGGCAATTTTGGTCACTGTGAGGGTTTAAAAAGTGGTTATTCAACATGAGGCCCGATCCAAATGACATTTTGAATCATTTTTGGTAGAGTCCAAAAAATCCATTTTCTGATGAAAAACGATGACCCCGGACCAGTCGAACATTGAAAAAATGGTCAATATTGATGAAATTTTAACATTTAATCTTTTGACTTTAAATGACGGTTGGATGTGAGTTATTACTTTTTCAACTAAAATAAGTGTGTTTAAAGTCATTTCTGTGCCTGAAATTGGTCAAAATTGAAGATTTTGAGCAAGCAAAACTCTGTAAAAATGGCAATTTTGGTCACTGTGAGGGTTTAAAAAGTGGTTATTCAACATGAGGCCCGATCCAAATGACATTTTGAATCATTTTTGGTAGAGTCCAAAAAATCAATTTTCTGATGAAAAACGATGACCCCGGACCAGTCGAACGTTGAAAAAATGGTCAATATTGATGAAATTTTAACATTTAATCTTTTGACTTTAAATGACGGTTGGATGTGAGTTATTACTTTTTCAACTAAAATAAGTGTGTTTAAAGTCATTTCTGTGCCTGAAATTGGTCAAAATTGAAGATTTTGAGTAAGCAAAACTCTGTAAAAATGGCAATTTTGGTCACTGTGAGGGTTTAAAAAGTGGTTATTCAACATGAGGCCCGATCCAAATGACATTTTGAATCATTTTTGGTAGAGTCCAAAAAATCCATTTTCTGATGAAAAACGATGACCCCGGACCAGTCGAACGTTGAAAAAATGGTCAATATTGATGAAATTTTAACATTTAATCTTTTGACTTTAAATGACGGTTGGATGTGAGTTATTACTTTTTCAACTAAAATAAGTGTGTTTAAAGTCATTTCTGTGCCTGAAATTGGTCAAAATTGAAGATTTTGAGTAAGCAAAACTCTGTAAAAATGGCAGTTTTGGTCACTGTGAGGGTTTAAAAAGTGGTTATTCAACATGAGGCCTGATCCAAATGACATTTTGAATCATTTTTGGTAGAGTCCAAAAAATCCATTTTCTGATGAAAAACGATGACCCGGGACCTGTCGAACGTTGAAAAAATGGTCAATATTGATGAAATTTTAACATTTAATCTTTTGACTTTAAATGACGGTTGGATGTGAGTTATTACTTTTTCAACTAAAATAAGTGTGTTTAAAGTCATTTCTGTGCCTGAAATTGGTCAAAATTGAAGATTTTGAGTAAGCAAAACTCTGTAAAAATGGCAATTTTGGTCACTGTGAGGGTTTAAAAAGTGGTTATTCAACATGAGGCCCGATCCAAATGACATTTTGAATCATTTTTGGTAGAGTCCAAAAAATCAATTTTCTGATGAAAAACGATGACCCGGGACCAGTCGAACGTTGAAAATATGGTCAATATTGATGAAATTTTAACATTTAATCTTTTGACTTTAAATGACGGTTGGATGTGAGTTATTACTTTTTCAACTAAAATAAGTGTGTTTAAAGTCATTTCTGTGCCTGAAATTGGTCAAAATTGAAGATTTTGAGTAAGCAAAACTCTGTAAAAATGGCAATTTTGGTCACTGTGAGGGTTTAAAAAGTGGTTATTCAACATGAGGCCCGATCCAAATGACATTTTGAATCATTTTTGGTAGAGTCCAAAAAATCCATTTTCTGATGAAAAACGATGACCCCGGACCAGTCGAACATTGAAAAAATGGTCAATATTGATGAAATTTTAACATTTAATCTTTTGACTTTAAATGACGGTTGGATGTGAGTTATTACTTTTTCAACTAAAATAAGTGTGTTTAAAGTCATTTCTGTGCCTGAAATTGGTCAAAATTGAAGATTTTGAGTAAGCAAAACTCTGTAAAAATGGCAATTTTGGTCACTGTGAGGGTTTAAAAAGTGGTTATTCAACATGAGGCCCGATCCAAATGACATTTTGAATCATTTTTGGTAGAGTCCAAAAAATCAATTTTCTGATGAAAAACGATGACCCCGGACCAGTCGAACGTTGAAAAAATGGTCAATATTGATGAAATTTTAACATTTAATCTTTTGACTTTAAATGACGGTTGGATGTGAGTTATTACTTTTTCAACTAAAATAAGTGTGTTTAAAGTCATTTCTGTGCCTGAAATTGGTCAAAATTGAAGATTTTGAGTAAGCAAAACTCTGTAAAAATGGCAATTTTGGTCACTGTGAGGGTTTAAAAAGTGGTTATTCAACATGAGGCCCGATCCAAATGACATTTTGAATCATTTTTGGTAGAGTCCAAAAAATCCATTTTCTGATGAAAAACGATGACCCCGGACCAGTCGAACGTTGAAAAAATGGTCAATATTGATGAAATTTTAACATTTAATCTTTTGACTTTAAATGACGGTTGGATGTGAGTTATTACTTTTTCAACTAAAATAAGTGTGTTTAAAGTCATTTCTGTGCCTGAAATTGGTCAAAATTGAAGATTTTGAGTAAGCAAAACTCTGTAAAAATGGCAGTTTTGGTCACTGTGAGGGTTTAAAAAGTGGTTATTCAACATGAGGCCTGATCCAAATGACATTTTGAATCATTTTTGGTAGAGTCCAAAAAATCCATTTTCTGATGAAAAACGATGACCCGGGACCTGTCGAACGTTGAAAAAATGGTCAATATTGATGAAATTTTAACATTTAATCTTTTGACTTTAAATGACGGTTGGATGTGAGTTATTACTTTTTCAACTAAAATAAGTGTGTTTAAAGTCATTTCTGTGCCTGAAATTGGTCAAAATTGAAGATTTTGAGTAAGCAAAACTCTGTAAAAATGGCAATTTTGGTCACTGTGAGGGTTTAAAAAGTGGTTATTCAACATGAGGCCCGATCCAAATGACATTTTGAATCATTTTTGGTAGAGTCCAAAAAATCCATTTTCTGATGAAAAACGATGACCCCGGACCAGTCGAACGTTGAAAAAATGGTCAATATTGATGAAATTTTAACATTTAATCTTTTGACTTTAAATGACGGTTGGATGTGAGTTATTACTTTTTCAACTAAAATAAGTGTGTTTAAAGTCATTTCTGTGCCTGAAATTGGTCAAAATTGTATATTTTGAGTAAGCAAAACTCTGTAAAAATGGCAATTTTGGTCACTGTGAGGGTTTAAAAAGTGGTTATTCAACATGAGGCCCGATCCAAATGACATTTTGAATCATTTTTGGTAGAGTCCAAAAAATCAATTTTCTGATGAAAAACGATGACCCCGGACCAGTCGAACGTTGAAAAAATGGTCAATATTGATGAAATTTTAACATTTAATCTTTTGACTTTAAATGACGGTTGGATGTGAGTTATTACTTTTTCAACTAAAATAAGTGTGTTTAAAGTCATTTCTGTGCCTGAAATTGGTCAAAATTGTATATTTTGAGTAAGCAAAACTCTGTAAAAATGGCAATTTTGGTCACTGTGAGGGTTTAAAAAGTGGTTATTCAACATGAGGCCCGATCCAAATGACATTTTGAATCATTTTTGGTAGAGTCCAAAAAATCCATTTTCTGATGAAAAACGATGACCCCGGACCAGTCGAACATTGAAAAAATGGTCAATATTGATGAAATTTTAACATTTAATCTTTTGACTTTAAATGACGGTTGGATGTGAGTTATTACTTTTTCAACTAAAATAAGTGTGTTTAAAGTCATTTCTGTGCCTGAAATTGGTCAAAATTGAAGATTTTGAGTAAGCAAAACTCTGTAAAAATGGCAATTTTGGTCACTGTGAGGGTTTAAAAAGTGGTTATTCAACATGAGGCCCGATCCAAATGACATTTTGAATCATTTTTGGTAGAGTCCAAAAAAAATCAATTTTCTGATGAAAAACGATGACCCCGGACCAGTCGAACGTTGAAAAAATGGTCAATATTGATGACATTTTAACATTTAATCTTTTGACTTTAAATGACGGTTGGATGTGAGTTATTACTTTTTCAACTGAAATAAGTGTGTTTAAAGTCATTTCTGTGCCTGAAATTGGTCAAAATTGAAGATTTTGAGTAAGCAAAACTCTGTAAAAATGGCAATTTTGGTCACTGTGAGGGTTTAAAAAGTGGTTATTCAACATGAGGCCCGATCCAAATGACATTTTGAATCATTTTTGGTAGAGTCCAAAAAATCAATTTTCTGATGAAAAACGATGACCCCGGACCAGTCGAACGTTGAAAAAATGGTCAATATTGATGAAATTTTAACATTTAATCTTTTGACTTTAAATGACGGTTGGATGTGAGTTATTACTTTTTCAACTAAAATAAGTGTGTTTAAAGTCATTTCTGTGCCTGAAATTGGTCAAAATTGAAGATTTTGAGTAAGCAAAATTCTGTAAAAATGGCAATTTTGGTCACTGTGAGGGTTTAAAAAGTGGTTATTCAACATGAGGCCCGATCCAAATGACATTTTGAATCATTTTTGGTAGAGTCTAAAAAATCAATTTTCTGATGAAAAACGATGACCCCGGACCAGTCGAACGTTGAAAAAATGGTCAATATTGATGAAATTTTAACATTTAATCTTTTGACTTTAAATGACGGTTGGATGTGAGTTATTACTTTTTCAACTAAAATAAGTGTGTTTAAAGTCATTTCTGTGCCTGAAATTGGTCAAAATTAAAGATTTTGAGTAAGCAAAACTCTGTAAAAATGGCAATTTTGGTCACTGTGAGGGTTTAAAAAGTGGTTATTCAACATGAGGCCCGATCCAAATGACATTTTGAATCATTTTTGGTAGAGTCCAAAAAATCAATTTTCTGATAAAAAACGATGACCCCGGACCAGTCGAACGTTGAAAAAATGGTCAATATTGATGAAATTTTAACATTTAATCTTTTGACTTTAAATGACGGTTGTATGTGAGTTATTACTTTTTCAACTAAAATAAGTGTGTTTAAAGTCATTTCTGTGCCTGAAATTGGTCAAAATTGAAGATTTTGAGTAAGCAAAACTCTGTAAAAATGGCAATTTTGGTCACTGTGAGGGTTTAAAAAGTGGTTATTCAACATGAGGCCCGATCCAAATGACATTTTGAATCATTTTTGGTAGAGTCCAAAAAATCAATTTTCTGATGAAAAACGATGACCCCGGACCAGTCGAACGTTGAAAAAATGGTCAATATTGATGAAATTTTAACATTTAATCTTTTGACTTTAAATGACGGTTGGATGTGAGTTATTACTTTTTCAACTAAAATAAGTGTGTTTAAAGTCATTTCTGTGCCTGAAATTGGTCAAAATTGAAGATTTTGAGTAAGCAAAACTCTGTAAAAATGGCAGTTTTGGTCACTGTGAGGGTTTAAAAAGTGGTTATTCAACATGAGGCCTGATCCAAATGACATTTTGAATCATTTTTGGTAGAGTCCAAAAAATCCATTTTCTGATGAAAAACGATGACCCCGGACCAGTCGAACGTTGAAAAAATGGTCAATATTGATGAAATTTTAACATTTAATCTTTTGACTTTAAATGACGGTTGGATGTGAGGTATTACTTTTTCAACTAAAATAAGTGTGTTTAAAGTCATTTCTGTGCCTGAAATTGGTCAAAATTGAAGATTTTGAGTAAGCAAAACTCTGCAAAAATGGCAATTTTGGTCACTTTGAGGGTTTAAAAAGTGGTTATTCAACATGAGGCTCGATCCAAATGACATTTTGAATCATTTTTGGTAGAGTCCAAAAAATCAATTTTCTGATGAAAAACGATGACCTCGGACCAGTCGAACGTTGAAAAAATGGTCAATATTGATGAAATTTTAACATTTAATCTTTTGACTTTAAATGACGGTTGGATGTGAGTTATTACTTTTTCAACTAAAATAAGTGTGTTTAAAGTCATTTCTGTGCCTGAAATTGGTCAAAATTGTATATTTTGAGTAAGCAAAACTCTGTAAAAATGGCAATTTTGGTCACTGTGAGGGTTTAAAAAGTGGTTATTCAACATGAGGCCCGATCCAAATGACATTTTGAATCATTTTTGGTAGAGTCCAAAAAATCAATTTTCTGATGAAAAACGATGACCCCGGACCAGTCGAACGTTGAAAAAATGGTCAATATTGATGAAATTTTAACATTTAATCTTTTGACTTTAAATGACGGTTGTATGTGAGTTATTACTTTTTCAACTAAAATAAGTGTGTTTAAAGTCATTTCTGTGCCTGAAATTGGTCAAAATTGAAGATTTTGAGTAAGCAAAACTCTGTAAAAATGGCAATTTTGGTCACTGTGAGGGTTTAAAAAGTGGTTATTCAACATGAGGCCCGATCCAAATGACATTTTGAATCATTTTTGGTAGAGTCCAAAAAATCAATTTTCTGATGAAAAACGATGACCCGGGACCAGTCGAACGTTGAAAATATGGTCAATATTGATGAAATTTTAACATTTAATCTTTTGACTTTAAATGACGGTTGGATGTGAGTTATTACTTTTTCAACTAAAATAAGTGTGTTTAAAGTCATTTCTGTGCCTGAAATTGGTCAAAATTGAAGATTTTGAGTAAGCAAAACTCTGTAAAAATGGCAATTTTGGTCACTGTGAGGGTTTAAAAAGTGGTTATTCAACATGAGGCCCGATCCAAATGACATTTTGAATCATTTTTGGTAGAGTCCAAAAAATCCATTTTCTGATGAAAAACGATGACCCCGGACCAGTCGAACATTGAAAAAATGGTCAATATTGATGAAATTTTAACATTTAATCTTTTGACTTTAAATGACGGTTGGATGTGAGTTATTACTTTTTCAACTAAAATAAGTGTGTTTAAAGTCATTTCTGTGCCTGAAATTGGTCAAAATTGAAGATTTTGAGTAAGCAAAACTCTGTAAAAATGGCAATTTTGGTCACTGTGAGGGTTTAAAAAGTGGTTATTCAACATGAGGCCCGATCCAAATGACATTTTGAATCATTTTTGGTAGAGTCCAAAAAATCAATTTTCTGATGAAAAACGATGACCCCGGACCAGTCGAACGTTGAAAAAATGGTCAATATTGATGAAATTTTAACATTTAATCTTTTGACTTTAAATGACGGTTGGATGTGAGTTATTACTTTTTCAACTAAAATAAGTGTGTTTAAAGTCATTTCTGTGCCTGAAATTGGTCAAAATTGAAGATTTTGAGTAAGCAAAACTCTGTAAAAATGGCAATTTTGGTCACTGTGAGGGTTTAAAAAGTGGTTATTCAACATGAGGCCCGATCCAAATGACATTTTGAATCATTTTTGGTAGAGTCCAAAAAATCCATTTTCTGATGAAAAACGATGACCCCGGACCAGTCGAACGTTGAAAATATGGTCAATATTGATGAAATTTTAACATTTAATCTTTTGACTTTAAATGACGGTTGGATGTGAGTTATTACTTTTTCAACTAAAATAAGTGTGTTTAAAGTCATTTCTGTGCCTGAAATTGGTCAAAATTGAAGATTTTGAGTAAGCAAAACTCTGTAAAAATGGCAATTTTGGTCACTGTGAGGGTTTAAAAAGTGGTTATTCAACATGAGGCCCGATCCAAATGACATTTTGAATCATTTTTGGTAGAGTCCAAAAAATCCATTTTCTGATGAAAAACGATGACCCCGGACCAGTCGAACATTGAAAAAATGGTCAATATTGATGAAATTTTAACATTTAATCTTTTGACTTTAAATGACGGTTGGATGTGAGTTATTACTTTTTCAACTAAAATAAGTGTGTTTAAAGTCATTTCTGTGCCTGAAATTGGTCAAAATTGAAGATTTTGAGTAAGCAAAACTCTGTAAAAATGGCAATTTTGGTCACTGTGAGGGTTTAAAAAGTGGTTATTCAACATGAGGCCCGATCCAAATGACATTTTGAATCATTTTTGGTAGAGTCCAAAAAATCAATTTTCTGATGAAAAACGATGACCCCGGACCAGTCGAACGTTGAAAAAATGGTCAATATTGATGAAATTTTAACATTTAATCTTTTGACTTTAAATGACGGTTGGATGTGAGTTATTACTTTTTCAACTAAAATAAGTGTGTTTAAAGTCATTTCTGTGCCTGAAATTGGTCAAAATTGAAGATTTTGAGTAAGCAAAACTCTGTAAAAATGGCAATTTTGGTCACTGTGAGGGTTTAAAAAGTGGTTATTCAACATGAGGCCCGATCCAAATGACATTTTGAATCATTTTTGGTAGAGTCCAAAAAATCCATTTTCTGATGAAAAACGATGACCCCGGACCAGTCGAACGTTGAAAAAATGGTCAATATTGATGAAATTTTAACATTTAATCTTTTGACTTTAAATGACGGTTGGATGTGAGTTATTACTTTTTCAACTAAAATAAGTGTGTTTAAAGTCATTTCTGTGCCTGAAATTGGTCAAAATTGAAGATTTTGAGTAAGCAAAACTCTGTAAAAATGGCAGTTTTGGTCACTGTGAGGGTTTAAAAAGTGGTTATTCAACATGAGGCCTGATCCAAATGACATTTTGAATCATTTTTGGTAGAGTCCAAAAAATCCATTTTCTGATGAAAAACGATGACCCGGGACCTGTCGAACGTTGAAAAAATGGTCAATATTGATGAAATTTTAACATTTAATCTTTTGACTTTAAATGACGGTTGGATGTGAGTTATTACTTTTTCAACTAAAATAAGTGTGTTTAAAGTCATTTCTGTGCCTGAAATTGGTCAAAATTGAAGATTTTGAGTAAGCAAAACTCTGTAAAAATGGCAATTTTGGTCACTGTGAGGGTTTAAAAAGTGGTTATTCAACATGAGGCCCGATCCAAATGACATTTTGAATCATTTTTGGTAGAGTCCAAAAAATCCATTTTCTGATGAAAAACGATGACCCCGGACCAGTCGAACGTTGAAAAAATGGTCAATATTGATGAAATTTTAACATTTAATCTTTTGACTTTAAATGACGGTTGGATGTGAGTTATTACTTTTTCAACTAAAATAAGTGTGTTTAAAGTAATTTCTGTGCCTGAAATTGGTCAAAATTGTATATTTTGAGTAAGCAAAACTCTGTAAAAATGGCAATTTTGGTCACTGTGAGGGTTTAAAAAGTGGTTATTCAACATGAGGCCCGATCCAAATGACATTTTGAATCATTTTTGGTAGAGTCCAAAAAATCAATTTTCTGATGAAAAACGATGACCCCGGACCAGTCGAACGTTGAAAAAATGGTCAATATTGATGAAATTTTAACATTTAATCTTTTGACTTTAAATGACGGTTGGATGTGAGTTATTACTTTTTCAACTAAAATAAGTGTGTTTAAAGTCATTTCTGTGCCTGAAATTGGTCAAAATTGTATATTTTGAGTAAGCAAAACTCTGTAAAAATGGCAATTTTGGTCACTGTGAGGGTTTAAAAAGTGGTTATTCAACATGAGGCCCGATCCAAATGACATTTTGAATCATTTTTGGTAGAGTCCAAAAAATCCATTTTCTGATGAAAAACGATGACCCCGGACCAGTCGAACATTGAAAAAATGGTCAATATTGATGAAATTTTAACATTTAATCTTTTGACTTTAAATGACGGTTGGATGTGAGTTATTACTTTTTCAACTAAAATAAGTGTGTTTAAAGTCATTTCTGTGCCTGAAATTGGTCAAAATTGAAGATTTTGAGTAAGCAAAACTCTGTAAAAATGGCAATTTTGGTCACTGTGAGGGTTTAAAAAGTGGTTATTCAACATGAGGCCCGATCCAAATGACATTTTGAATCATTTTTGGTAGAGTCCAAAAAAAATCAATTTTCTGATGAAAAACGATGACCCCGGACCAGTCGAACGTTGAAAAAATGGTCAATATTGATGAAATTTTAATATTTAATCTTTTCACTTTAAATGACGGTTGGATGTGAGTTATTACTTTTTCAACTAAAATAAGTGTGTTTAAAGTCATTTCTGTGCCTGAAATTGGTCAAAATTGAAGATTTTGAGTAAGCAAAACTCTGCAAAAATGGCAATTTTGGTCACTGTGAGGGTTTAAAAAGTGGTTATTCTCATGAGGCCCGATCCAAATGACATTTTGAATAATTTTTGGTAGAGTCCAAAAAATCAATTTTCTGATGAAAAACGATGACCCCGGACCAGTCGAACGTTGAAAAAATGGTCAATATTGATGAAATTTTAACATTTAATCTTTTGACTTTAAATGACGGTTGGATGTGAGTTATTACTTTTTCAACTAAAATAAGTGTGTTTAAAGTCATTTCTGTGCCTGAAATTGGTCAAAATTGAAGATTTTGAGTAAGCAAAACTCTGTAAAAATGGCAGTTTTGGTCACTGTGAGGGTTTAAAAAGTGGTTATTCAACATGAGGCCCGATCCAAATGACATTTTGAATCATTTTTGGTAGAGTCCAAAAAATCAATTTTCTGATGAAAAACGATGACCCCGGACCAGTCGAACGTTGAAAAAATGGTCAATATTGATGAAATTTTAACATTTAATCTTTTGACTTTAAATGACGGTTGTATGTGAGTTATTACTTTTTCAACTAAAATAAGTGTGTTTAAAGTCATTTCTGTGCCTGAAATTGGTCAAAATTGAAGATTTTGAGTAAGCAAAACTCTGTAAAAATGGCAATTTTGGTCACTGTGAGGGTTTAAAAAGTGGTTATTCAACATGAGGCCCGATCCAAATGACATTTTGAATCATTTTTGGTAGAGTCCAAAAAATCAATTTTCTGATGAAAAACGATGACCCGGGACCAGTCGAACGTTGAAAATATGGTCAATATTGATGAAATTTTAACATTTAATCTTTTGACTTTAAATGACGGTTGGATGTGAGTTATTACTTTTTCAACTAAAATAAGTGTGTTTAAAGTCATTTCTGTGCCTGAAATTGGTCAAAATTGAAGATTTTGAGTAAGCAAAACTCTGTAAAAATGGCAATTTTGGTCACTGTGAGGGTTTAAAAAGTGGTTATTCAACATGAGGCCCGATCCAAATGACATTTTGAATCATTTTTGGTAGAGTCCAAAAAATCCATTTTCTGATGAAAAACGATGACCCCGGACCAGTCGAACATTGAAAAAATGGTCAATATTGATGAAATTTTAACATTTAATCTTTTGACTTTAAATGACGGTTGGATGTGAGTTATTACTTTTTCAACTAAAATAAGTGTGTTTAAAGTCATTTCTGTGCCTGAAATTGGTCAAAATTGAAGATTTTGAGTAAGCAAAACTCTGTAAAAATGGCAATTTTGGTCACTGTGAGGGTTTAAAAAGTGGTTATTCAACATGAGGCCCGATCCAAATGACATTTTGAATCATTTTTGGTAGAGTCCAAAAAATCAATTTTCTGATGAAAAACGATGACCCCGGACCAGTCGAACGTTGAAAAAATGGTCAATATTGATGAAATTTTAACATTTAATCTTTTGACTTTAAATGACGGTTGGATGTGAGTTATTACTTTTTCAACTAAAATAAGTGTGTTTAAAGTCATTTCTGTGCCTGAAATTGGTCAAAATTGAAGATTTTGAGTAAGCAAAACTCTGTAAAAATGGCAATTTTGGTCACTGTGAGGGTTTAAAAAGTGGTTATTCAACATGAGGCCCGATCCAAATGACATTTTGAATCATTTTTGGTAGAGTCCAAAAAATCCATTTTCTGATGAAAAACGATGACCCCGGACCAGTCGAACGTTGAAAAAATGGTCAATATTGATGAAATTTTAACATTTAATCTTTTGACTTTAAATGACGGTTGGATGTGAGTTATTACTTTTTCAACTAAAATAAGTGTGTTTAAAGTCATTTCTGTGCCTGAAATTGGTCAAAATTGAAGATTTTGAGTAAGCAAAACTCTGTAAAAATGGCAGTTTTGGTCACTGTGAGGGTTTAAAAAGTGGTTATTCAACATGAGGCCTGATCCAAATGACATTTTGAATCATTTTTGGTAGAGTCCAAAAAATCCATTTTCTGATGAAAAACGATGACCCGGGACCTGTCGAACGTTGAAAAAATGGTCAATATTGATGAAATTTTAACATTTAATCTTTTGACTTTAAATGACGGTTGGATGTGAGTTATTACTTTTTCAACTAAAATAAGTGTGTTTAAAGTCATTTCTGTGCCTGAAATTGGTCAAAATTGAAGATTTTGAGTAAGCAAAACTCTGTAAAAATGGCAATTTTGGTCACTGTGAGGGTTTAAAAAGTGGTTATTCAACATGAGGCCCGATCCAAATGACATTTTGAATCATTTTTGGTAGAGTCCAAAAAATCCATTTTCTGATGAAAAACGATGACCCCGGACCAGTCGAACGTTGAAAAAATGGTCAATATTGATGAAATTTTAACATTTAATCTTTTGACTTTAAATGACGGTTGGATGTGAGTTATTACTTTTTCAACTAAAATAAGTGTGTTTAAAGTCATTTCTGTGCCTGAAATTGGTCAAAATTGTATATTTTGAGTAAGCAAAACTCTGTAAAAATGGCAATTTTGGTCACTGTGAGGGTTTAAAAAGTGGTTATTCAACATGAGGCCCGATCCAAATGACATTTTGAATCATTTTTGGTAGAGTCCAAAAAATCCATTTTCTGATGAAAAACGATGACCCCGGACCAGTCGAACATTGAAAAAATGGTCAATATTGATGAAATTTTAACATTTAATCTTTTGACTTTAAATGACGGTTGGATGTGAGTTATTACTTTTTCAACTAAAATAAGTGTGTTTAAAGTCATTTCTGTGCCTGAAATTGGTCAAAATTGAAGATTTTGAGTAAGCAAAACTCTGTAAAAATGGCAATTTTGGTCACTGTGAGGGTTTAAAAAGTGGTTATTCAACATGAGGCCCGATCCAAATGACATTTTGAATCATTTTTGGTAGAGTCCAAAAAATCCATTTTCTGATGAAAAACGATGACCCCGGACCAGTCGAACGTTGAAAAAATGGTCAATATTGATGAAATTTTAACATTTAATCTTTTGACTTTAAATGACGGTTGGATGTGAGTTATTACTTTTTCAACTAAAATAAGTGTGTTTAAAGTCATTTCTGTGCCTGAAATTGGTCAAAATTGAAGATTTTGAGTAAGCAAAACTCTGTAAAAATGGCAGTTTTGGTCACTGTGAGGGTTTAAAAAGTGGTTATTCAACATGAGGCCTGATCCAAATGACATTTTGAATCATTTTTGGTAGAGTCCAAAAAATCCATTTTCTGATGAAAAACGATGACCCGGGACCTGTCGAACGTTGAAAAAATGGTCAATATTGATGAAATTTTAACATTTAATCTTTTGACTTTAAATGACGGTTGGATGTGAGTTATTACTTTTTCAACTAAAATAAGTGTGTTTAAAGTCATTTCTGTGCCTGAAATTGGTCAAAATTGAAGATTTTGAGTAAGCAAAACTCTGTAAAAATGGCAATTTTGGTCACTGTGAGGGTTTAAAAAGTGGTTATTCAACATGAGGCCCGATCCAAATGACATTTTGAATCATTTTTGGTAGAGTCCAAAAAATCAATTTTCTGATGAAAAACGATGACCCCGGACCAGTCGAACGTTGAAAAAATGGTCAATATTGATGAAATTTTAACATTTAATCTTTTGACTTTAAATGACGGTTGGATGTGAGTTATTACTTTTTCAACTAAAATAAGTGTGTTTAAAGTCATTTCTGTGCCTGAAATTGGTCAAAATTGTATATTTTGAGTAAGCAAAACTCTGTAAAAATGGCAATTTTGGTCACTGTGAGGGTTTAAAAAGTGGTTATTCAACATGAGGCCCGATCCAAATGACATTTTGAATCATTTTTGGTAGAGTCCAAAAAATCCATTTTCTGATGAAAAACGATGACCCCGGACCAGTCGAACATTGAAAAAATGGTCAATATTGATGAAATTTTAACATTTAATCTTTTGACTTTAAATGACGGTTGGATGTGAGTTATTACTTTTTCAACTAAAATAAGTGTGTTTAAAGTCATTTCTGTGCCTGAAATTGGTCAAAATTGAAGATTTTGAGTAAGCAAAACTCTGTAAAAATGGCAATTTTGGTCACTGTGAGGGTTTAAAAAGTGGTTATTCAACATGAGGCCCGATCCAAATGACATTTTGAATCATTTTTGGTAGAGTCCAAAAAAAATCAATTTTCTGATGAAAAACGATGACCCCGGACCAGTCGAACGTTGAAAAAATGGTCAATATTGATGACATTTTAACATTTAATCTTTTGACTTTAAATGACGGTTGGATGTGAGTTATTACTTTTTCAACTGAAATAAGTGTGTTTAAAGTCATTTCTGTGCCTGAAATTGGTCAAAATTGAAGATTTTGAGTAAGCAAAACTCTGTAAAAATGGCAATTTTGGTCACTGTGAGGGTTTAAAAAGTGGTTATTCAACATGAGGCCCGATCCAAATGACATTTTGAATCATTTTTGGTAGAGTCCAAAAAATCAATTTTCTGATGAAAAACGATGACCCCGGACCAGTCGAACGTTGAAAAAATGGTCAATATTGATGAAATTTTAACATTTAATCTTTTGACTTTAAATGACGGTTGGATGTGAGTTATTACTTTTTCAACTAAAATAAGTGTGTTTAAAGTCATTTCTGTGCCTGAAATTGGTCAAAATTGAAGATTTTGAGTAAGCAAAATTCTGTAAAAATGGCAATTTTGGTCACTGTGAGGGTTTAAAAAGTGGTTATTCAACATGAGGCCCGATCCAAATGACATTTTGAATCATTTTTGGTAGAGTCTAAAAAATCAATTTTCTGATGAAAAACGATGACCCCGGACCAGTCGAACGTTGAAAAAATGGTCAATATTGATGAAATTTTAACATTTAATCTTTTGACTTTAAATGACGGTTGGATGTGAGTTATTACTTTTTCAACTAAAATAAGTGTGTTTAAAGTCATTTCTGTGCCTGAAATTGGTCAAAATTAAAGATTTTGAGTAAGCAAAACTCTGTAAAAATGGCAATTTTGGTCACTGTGAGGGTTTAAAAAGTGGTTATTCAACATGAGGCCCGATCCAAATGACATTTTGAATCATTTTTGGTAGAGTCCAAAAAATCAATTTTCGGATAAAAAACGATGACCCCGGACCAGTCGAACGTTGAAAAAATGGTCAATATTGATGAAATTTTAACATTTAATCTTTTGACTTTAAATGACGGTTGTATGTGAGTTATTACTTTTTCAACTAAAATAAGTGTGTTTAAAGTCATTTCTGTGCCTGAAATTGGTCAAAATTGAAGATTTTGAGTAAGCAAAACTCTGTAAAAATGGCAATTTTGGTCACTGTGAGGGTTTAAAAAGTGGTTATTCAACATGAGGCCCGATCCAAATGACATTTTGAATCATTTTTGGTAGAGTCCAAAAAATCAATTTTCTGATGAAAAACGATGACCCCGGACCAGTCGAACGTTGAAAAAATGGTCAATATTGATGAAATTTTAACATTTAATCTTTTGACTTTAAATGACGGTTGGATGTGAGTTATTACTTTTTCAACTAAAATAAGTGTGTTTAAAGTCATTTCTGTGCCTGAAATTGGTCAAAATTGAAGATTTTGAGTAAGCAAAACTCTGTAAAAATGGCAGTTTTGGTCACTGTGAGGGTTTAAAAAGTGGTTATTCAACATGAGGCCTGATCCAAATGACATTTTGAATCATTTTTGGTAGAGTCCAAAAAATCCATTTTCTGATGAAAAACGATGACCCCGGACCAGTCGAACGTTGAAAAAATGGTCAATATTGATGAAATTTTAACATTTAATCTTTTGACTTTAAATGACGGTTGGATGTGAGGTATTACTTTTTCAACTAAAATAAGTGTGTTTAAAGTCATTTCTGTGCCTGAAATTGGTCAAAATTGAAGATTTTGAGTAAGCAAAACTCTGCAAAAATGGCAATTTTGGTCACTTTGAGGGTTTAAAAAGTGGTTATTCAACATGAGGCTCGATCCAAATGACATTTTGAATCATTTTTGGTAGAGTCCAAAAAATCAATTTTCTGATGAAAAACGATGACCTCGGACCAGTCGAACGTTGAAAAAATGGTCAATATTGATGAAATTTTAACATTTAATCTTTTGACTTTAAATGACGGTTGGATGTGAGTTATTACTTTTTCAACTAAAATAAGTGTGTTTAAAGTCATTTCTGTGCCTGAAATTGGTCAAAATTGTATATTTTGAGTAAGCAAAACTCTGTAAAAATGGCAATTTTGGTCACTGTGAGGGTTTAAAAAGTGGTTATTCAACATGAGGCCCGATCCAAATGACATTTTGAATCATTTTTGGTAGAGTCCAAAAAATCAATTTTCTGATGAAAAACGATGACCCCGGACCAGTCGAACGTTGAAAAAATGGTCAATATTGATGAAATTTTAACATTTAATCTTTTGACTTTAAATGACGGTTGTATGTGAGTTATTACTTTTTCAACTAAAATAAGTGTGTTTAAAGTCATTTCTGTGCCTGAAATTGGTCAAAATTGAAGATTTTGAGTAAGCAAAACTCTGTAAAAATGGCAATTTTGGTCACTGTGAGGGTTTAAAAAGTGGTTATTCAACATGAGGCCCGATCCAAATGACATTTTGAATCATTTTTGGTAGAGTCCAAAAAATCAATTTTCTGATGAAAAACGATGACCCGGGACCAGTCGAACGTTGAAAATATGGTCAATATTGATGAAATTTTAACATTTAATCTTTTGACTTTAAATGACGGTTGGATGTGAGTTATTACTTTTTCAACTAAAATAAGTGTGTTTAAAGTCATTTCTGTGCCTGAAATTGGTCAAAATTGAAGATTTTGAGTAAGCAAAACTCTGTAAAAATGGCAATTTTGGTCACTGTGAGGGTTTAAAAAGTGGTTATTCAACATGAGGCCCGATCCAAATGACATTTTGAATCATTTTTGGTAGAGTCCAAAAAATCCATTTTCTGATGAAAAACGATGACCCCGGACCAGTCGAACATTGAAAAAATGGTCAATATTGATGAAATTTTAACATTTAATCTTTTGACTTTAAATGACGGTTGGATGTGAGTTATTACTTTTTCAACTAAAATAAGTGTGTTTAAAGTCATTTCTGTGCCTGAAATTGGTCAAAATTGAAGATTTTGAGTAAGCAAAACTCTGTAAAAATGGCAATTTTGGTCACTGTGAGGGTTTAAAAAGTGGTTATTCAACATGAGGCCCGATCCAAATGACATTTTGAATCATTTTTGGTAGAGTCCAAAAAATCAATTTTCTGATGAAAAACGATGACCCCGGACCAGTCGAACGTTGAAAAAATGGTCAATATTGATGAAATTTTAACATTTAATCTTTTGACTTTAAATGACGGTTGGATGTGAGTTATTACTTTTTCAACTAAAATAAGTGTGTTTAAAGTCATTTCTGTGCCTGAAATTGGTCAAAATTGAAGATTTTGAGTAAGCAAAACTCTGTAAAAATGGCAATTTTGGTCACTGTGAGGGTTTAAAAAGTGGTTATTCAACATGAGGCCCGATCCAAATGACATTTTGAATCATTTTTGGTAGAGTCCAAAAAATCCATTTTCTGATGAAAAACGATGACCCCGGACCAGTCGAACGTTGAAAATATGGTCAATATTGATGAAATTTTAACATTTAATCTTTTGACTTTAAATGACGGTTGGATGTGAGTTATTACTTTTTCAACTAAAATAAGTGTGTTTAAAGTCATTTCTGTGCCTGAAATTGGTCAAAATTGAAGATTTTGAGTAAGCAAAACTCTGTAAAAATGGCAATTTTGGTCACTGTGAGGGTTTAAAAAGTGGTTATTCAACATGAGGCCCGATCCAAATGACATTTTGAATCATTTTTGGTAGAGTCCAAAAAATCCATTTTCTGATGAAAAACGATGACCCCGGACCAGTCGAACATTGAAAAAATGGTCAATATTGATGAAATTTTAACATTTAATCTTTTGACTTTAAATGACGGTTGGATGTGAGTTATTACTTTTTCAACTAAAATAAGTGTGTTTAAAGTCATTTCTGTGCCTGAAATTGGTCAAAATTGAAGATTTTGAGTAAGCAAAACTCTGTAAAAATGGCAATTTTGGTCACTGTGAGGGTTTAAAAAGTGGTTATTCAACATGAGGCCCGATCCAAATGACATTTTGAATCATTTTTGGTAGAGTCCAAAAAATCAATTTTCTGATGAAAAACGATGACCCCGGACCAGTCGAACGTTGAAAAAATGGTCAATATTGATGAAATTTTAACATTTAATCTTTTGACTTTAAATGACGGTTGGATGTGAGTTATTACTTTTTCAACTAAAATAAGTGTGTTTAAAGTCATTTCTGTGCCTGAAATTGGTCAAAATTGAAGATTTTGAGTAAGCAAAACTCTGTAAAAATGGCAATTTTGGTCACTGTGAGGGTTTAAAAAGTGGTTATTCAACATGAGGCCCGATCCAAATGACATTTTGAATCATTTTTGGTAGAGTCCAAAAAATCCATTTTCTGATGAAAAACGATGACCCCGGACCAGTCGAACGTTGAAAAAATGGTCAATATTGATGAAATTTTAACATTTAATCTTTTGACTTTAAATGACGGTTGGATGTGAGTTATTACTTTTTCAACTAAAATAAGTGTGTTTAAAGTCATTTCTGTGCCTGAAATTGGTCAAAATTGAAGATTTTGAGTAAGCAAAACTCTGTAAAAATGGCAGTTTTGGTCACTGTGAGGGTTTAAAAAGTGGTTATTCAACATGAGGCCTGATCCAAATGACATTTTGAATCATTTTTGGTAGAGTCCAAAAAATCCATTTTCTGATGAAAAACGATGACCCGGGACCTGTCGAACGTTGAAAAAATGGTCAATATTGATGAAATTTTAACATTTAATCTTTTGACTTTAAATGACGGTTGGATGTGAGTTATTACTTTTTCAACTAAAATAAGTGTGTTTAAAGTCATTTCTGTGCCTGAAATTGGTCAAAATTGAAGATTTTGAGTAAGCAAAACTCTGTAAAAATGGCAATTTTGGTCACTGTGAGGGTTTAAAAAGTGGTTATTCAACATGAGGCCCGATCCAAATGACATTTTGAATCATTTTTGGTAGAGTCCAAAAAATCCATTTTCTGATGAAAAACGATGACCCCGGACCAGTCGAACGTTGAAAAAATGGTCAATATTGATGAAATTTTAACATTTAATCTTTTGACTTTAAATGACGGTTGGATGTGAGTTATTACTTTTTCAACTAAAATAAGTGTGTTTAAAGTCATTTCTGTGCCTGAAATTGGTCAAAATTGTATATTTTGAGTAAGCAAAACTCTGTAAAAATGGCAATTTTGGTCACTGTGAGGGTTTAAAAAGTGGTTATTCAACATGAGGCCCGATCCAAATGACATTTTGAATCATTTTTGGTAGAGTCCAAAAAATCAATTTTCTGATGAAAAACGATGACCCCGGACCAGTCGAACGTTGAAAAAATGGTCAATATTGATGAAATTTTAACATTTAATCTTTTGACTTTAAATGACGGTTGGATGTGAGTTATTACTTTTTCAACTAAAATAAGTGTGTTTAAAGTCATTTCTGTGCCTGAAATTGGTCAAAATTGTATATTTTGAGTAAGCAAAACTCTGTAAAAATGGCAATTTTGGTCACTGTGAGGGTTTAAAAAGTGGTTATTCAACATGAGGCCCGATCCAAATGACATTTTGAATCATTTTTGGTAGAGTCCAAAAAATCCATTTTCTGATGAAAAACGATGACCCCGGACCAGTCGAACATTGAAAAAATGGTCAATATTGATGAAATTTTAACATTTAATCTTTTGACTTTAAATGACGGTTGGATGTGAGTTATTACTTTTTCAACTAAAATAAGTGTGTTTAAAGTCATTTCTGTGCCTGAAATTGGTCAAAATTGAAGATTTTGAGTAAGCAAAACTCTGTAAAAATGGCAATTTTGGTCACTGTGAGGGTTTAAAAAGTGGTTATTCAACATGAGGCCCGATCCAAATGACATTTTGAATCATTTTTGGTAGAGTCCAAAAAAAATCAATTTTCTGATGAAAAACGATGACCCCGGACCAGTCGAACGTTGAAAAAATGGTCAATATTGATGAAATTTTAATATTTAATCTTTTCACTTTAAATGACGGTTGGATGTGAGTTATTACTTTTTCAACTAAAATAAGTGTGTTTAAAGTCATTTCTGTGCCTGAAATTGGTCAAAATTGAAGATTTTGAGTAAGCAAAACTCTGCAAAAATGGCAATTTTGGTCACTGTGAGGGTTTAAAAAGTGGTTATTCTCATGAGGCCCGATCCAAATGACATTTTGAATCATTTTTGGTAGAGTCCAAAAAATCAATTTTCTGATGAAAAACGATGACCCCGGACCAGTCGAACGTTGAAAAAATGGTCAATATTGATGAAATTTTAACATTTAATCTTTTGACTTTAAATGACGGTTGGATGTGAGTTATTACTTTTTCAACTAAAATAAGTGTGTTTAAAGTCATTTCTGTGCCTGAAATTGGTCAAAATTGAAGATTTTGAGTAAGCAAAACTCTGTAAAAATGGCAGTTTTGGTCACTGTGAGGGTTTAAAAAGTGGTTATTCAACATGAGGCCCGATCCAAATGACATTTTGAATCATTTTTGGTAGAGTCCAAAAAATCAATTTTCTGATGAAAAACGATGACCCCGGACCAGTCGAACGTTGAAAAAATGGTCAATATTGATGAAATTTTAACATTTAATCTTTTGACTTTAAATGACGGTTGTATGTGAGTTATTACTTTTTCAACTAAAATAAGTGTGTTTAAAGTCATTTCTGTGCCTGAAATTGGTCAAAATTGAAGATTTTGAGTAAGCAAAACTCTGTAAAAATGGCAATTTTGGTCACTGTGAGGGTTTAAAAAGTGGTTATTCAACATGAGGCCCGATCCAAATGACATTTTGAATCATTTTTGGTAGAGTCCAAAAAATCAATTTTCTGATGAAAAACGATGACCCGGGACCAGTCGAACGTTGAAAATATGGTCAATATTGATGAAATTTTAACATTTAATCTTTTGACTTTAAATGACGGTTGGATGTGAGTTATTACTTTTTCAACTAAAATAAGTGTGTTTAAAGTCATTTCTGTGCCTGAAATTGGTCAAAATTGAAGATTTTGAGTAAGCAAAACTCTGTAAAAATGGCAATTTTGGTCACTGTGAGGGTTTAAAAAGTGGTTATTCAACATGAGGCCCGATCCAAATGACATTTTGAATCATTTTTGGTAGAGTCCAAAAAATCCATTTTCTGATGAAAAACGATGACCCCGGACCAGTCGAACATTGAAAAAATGGTCAATATTGATGAAATTTTAACATTTAATCTTTTGACTTTAAATGACGGTTGGATGTGAGTTATTACTTTTTCAACTAAAATAAGTGTGTTTAAAGTCATTTCTGTGCCTGAAATTGGTCAAAATTGAAGATTTTGAGTAAGCAAAACTCTGTAAAAATGGCAATTTTGGTCACTGTGAGGGTTTAAAAAGTGGTTATTCAACATGAGGCCCGATCCAAATGACATTTTGAATCATTTTTGGTAGAGTCCAAAAAATCAATTTTCTGATGAAAAACGATGACCCCGGACCAGTCGAACGTTGAAAAAATGGTCAATATTGATGAAATTTTAACATTTAATCTTTTGACTTTAAATGACGGTTGGATGTGAGTTATTACTTTTTCAACTAAAATAAGTGTGTTTAAAGTCATTTCTGTGCCTGAAATTGGTCAAAATTGAAGATTTTGAGTAAGCAAAACTCTGTAAAAATGGCAATTTTGGTCACTGTGAGGGTTTAAAAAGTGGTTATTCAACATGAGGCCCGATCCAAATGACATTTTGAATCATTTTTGGTAGAGTCCAAAAAATCCATTTTCTGATGAAAAACGATGACCCCGGACCAGTCGAACGTTGAAAAAATGGTCAATATTGATGAAATTTTAACATTTAATCTTTTGACTTTAAATGACGGTTGGATGTGAGTTATTACTTTTTCAACTAAAATAAGTGTGTTTAAAGTCATTTCTGTGCCTGAAATTGGTCAAAATTGAAGATTTTGAGTAAGCAAAACTCTGTAAAAATGGCAGTTTTGGTCACTGTGAGGGTTTAAAAAGTGGTTATTCAACATGAGGCCTGATCCAAATGACATTTTGAATCATTTTTGGTAGAGTCCAAAAAATCCATTTTCTGATGAAAAACGATGACCCGGGACCTGTCGAACGTTGAAAAAATGGTCAATATTGATGAAATTTTAACATTTAATCTTTTGACTTTAAATGACGGTTGGATGTGAGTTATTACTTTTTCAACTAAAATAAGTGTGTTTAAAGTCATTTCTGTGCCTGAAATTGGTCAAAATTGAAGATTTTGAGTAAGCAAAACTCTGTAAAAATGGCAATTTTGGTCACTGTGAGGGTTTAAAAAGTGGTTATTCAACATGAGGCCCGATCCAAATGACATTTTGAATCATTTTTGGTAGAGTCCAAAAAATCCATTTTCTGATGAAAAACGATGACCCCGGACCAGTCGAACGTTGAAAAAATGGTCAATATTGATGAAATTTTAACATTTAATCTTTTGACTTTAAATGACGGTTGGATGTGAGTTATTACTTTTTCAACTAAAATAAGTGTGTTTAAAGTCATTTCTGTGCCTGAAATTGGTCAAAATTGTATATTTTGAGTAAGCAAAACTCTGTAAAAATGGCAATTTTGGTCACTGTGAGGGTTTAAAAAGTGGTTATTCAACATGAGGCCCGATCCAAATGACATTTTGAATCATTTTTGGTAGAGTCCAAAAAATCAATTTTCTGATGAAAAACGATGACCCCGGACCAGTCGAACGTTGAAAAAATGGTCAATATTGATGAAATTTTAACATTTAATCTTTTGACTTTAAATGACGGTTGGATGTGAGTTATTACTTTTTCAACTAAAATAAGTGTGTTTAAAGTCATTTCTGTGCCTGAAATTGGTCAAAATTGTATATTTTGAGTAAGCAAAACTCTGTAAAAATGGCAATTTTGGTCACTGTGAGGGTTTAAAAAGTGGTTATTCAACATGAGGCCCGATCCAAATGACATTTTGAATCATTTTTGGTAGAGTCCAAAAAATCCATTTTCTGATGAAAAACGATGACCCCGGACCAGTCGAACATTGAAAAAATGGTCAATATTGATGAAATTTTAACATTTAATCTTTTGACTTTAAATGACGGTTGGATGTGAGTTATTACTTTTTCAACTAAAATAAGTGTGTTTAAAGTCATTTCTGTGCCTGAAATTGGTCAAAATTGAAGATTTTGAGTAAGCAAAACTCTGTAAAAATGGCAATTTTGGTCACTGTGAGGGTTTAAAAAGTGGTTATTCAACATGAGGCCCGATCCAAATGACATTTTGAATCATTTTTGGTAGAGTCCAAAAAAAATCAATTTTCTGATGAAAAACGATGACCCCGGACCAGTCGAACGTTGAAAAAATGGTCAATATTGATGACATTTTAACATTTAATCTTTTGACTTTAAATGACGGTTGGATGTGAGTTATTACTTTTTCAACTAAAATAAGTGTGTTTAAAGTCATTTCTGTGCCTGAAATTGGTCAAAATTGAAGATTTTGAGTAAGCAAAACTCTGTAAAAATGGCAATTTTGGTCACTGTGAGGGTTTAAAAAGTGGTTATTCAACATGAGGCCCGATCCAAATGACATTTTGAATCATTTTTGGTAGAGTCCAAAAAATCAATTTTCTGATGAAAAACGATGACCCCGGACCAGTCGAACGTTGAAAAAATGGTCAATATTGATGAAATTTTAACATTTAATCTTTTGACTTTAAATGACGGTTGGATGTGAGTTATTACTTTTTCAACTAAAATAAGTGTGTTTAAAGTCATTTCTGTGCCTGAAATTGGTCAAAATTGAAGATTTTGAGTAAGCAAAACTCTGTAAAAATGGCAATTTTGGTCACTGTGAGGGTTTAAAAAGTGGTTATTCAACATGAGGCCCGATCCAAATGACATTTTGAATCATTTTTGGTAGAGTCCAAAAAATCCATTTTCTGATGAAAAACGATGACCCCGGACCAGTCGAACGTTGAAAAAATGGTCAATATTGATGAAATTTTAACATTTAATCTTTTGACTTTAAATGACGGTTGGATGTGAGTTATTACTTTTTCAACTAAAATAAGTGTGTTTAAAGTCATTTCTGTGCCTGAAATTGGTCAAAATTGAAGATTTTGAGTAAGCAAAACTCTGTAAAAATGGCAGTTTTGGTCACTGTGAGGGTTTAAAAAGTGGTTATTCAACATGAGGCCTGATCCAAATGACATTTTGAATCATTTTTGGTAGAGTCCAAAAAATCCATTTTCTGATGAAAAACGATGACCCGGGACCTGTCGAACGTTGAAAAAATGGTCAATATTGATGAAATTTTAACATTTAATCTTTTGACTTTAAATGACGGTTGGATGTGAGTTATTACTTTTTCAACTAAAATAAGTGTGTTTAAAGTCATTTCTGTGCCTGAAATTGGTCAAAATTGAAGATTTTGAGTAAGCAAAACTCTGTAAAAATGGCAATTTTGGTCACTGTGAGGGTTTAAAAAGTGGTTATTCAACATGAGGCCCGATCCAAATGACATTTTGAATCATTTTTGGTAGAGTCCAAAAAATCCATTTTCTGATGAAAAACGATGACCCCGGACCAGTCGAACGTTGAAAAAATGGTCAATATTGATGAAATTTTAACATTTAATCTTTTGACTTTAAATGACGGTTGGATGTGAGTTATTACTTTTTCAACTAAAATAAGTGTGTTTAAAGTCATTTCTGTGCCTGAAATTGGTCAAAATTGTATATTTTGAGTAAGCAAAACTCTGTAAAAATGGCAATTTTGGTCACTGTGAGGGTTTAAAAAGTGGTTATTCAACATGAGGCCCGATCCAAATGACATTTTGAATCATTTTTGGTAGAGTCCAAAAAATCAATTTTCTGATGAAAAACGATGACCCCGGACCAGTCGAACGTTGAAAAAATGGTCAATATTGATGAAATTTTAACATTTAATCTTTTGACTTTAAATGACGGTTGGATGTGAGTTATTACTTTTTCAACTAAAATAAGTGTGTTTAAAGTCATTTCTGTGCCTGAAATTGGTCAAAATTGTATATTTTGAGTAAGCAAAACTCTGTAAAAATGGCAATTTTGGTCACTGTGAGGGTTTAAAAAGTGGTTATTCAACATGAGGCCCGATCCAAATGACATTTTGAATCATTTTTGGTAGAGTCCAAAAAATCCATTTTCTGATGAAAAACGATGACCCCGGACCAGTCGAACATTGAAAAAATGGTCAATATTGATGAAATTTTAACATTTAATCTTTTGACTTTAAATGACGGTTGGATGTGAGTTATTACTTTTTCAACTAAAATAAGTGTGTTTAAAGTCATTTCTGTGCCTGAAATTGGTCAAAATTGAAGATTTTGAGTAAGCAAAACTCTGTAAAAATGGCAATTTTGGTCACTGTGAGGGTTTAAAAAGTGGTTATTCAACATGAGGCCCGATCCAAATGACATTTTGAATCATTTTTGGTAGAGTCCAAAAAAAATCAATTTTCTGATGAAAAACGATGACCCCGGACCAGTCGAACGTTGAAAAAATGGTCAATATTGATGACATTTTAACATTTAATCTTTTGACTTTAAATGACGGTTGGATGTGAGTTATTACTTTTTCAACTGAAATAAGTGTGTTTAAAGTCATTTCTGTGCCTGAAATTGGTCAAAATTGAAGATTTTGAGTAAGCAAAACTCTGTAAAAATGGCAATTTTGGTCACTGTGAGGGTTTAAAAAGTGGTTATTCAACATGAGGCCCGATCCAAATGACATTTTGAATCATTTTTGGTAGAGTCCAAAAAAATCAATTTTCTGATGAAAAACGATGACCCCGGACCAGTCGAACGTTGAAAAAATGGTCAATATTGATGAAATTTTAACATTTAATCTTTTGACTTTAAATGACGGTTGGATGTGAGTTATTACTTTTTCAACTAAAATAAGTGTGTTTAAAGTCATTTCTGTGCCTGAAATTGGTCAAAATTGAAGATTTTGAGTAAGCAAAATTCTGTAAAAATGGCAATTTTGGTCACTGTGAGGGTTTAAAAAGTGGTTATTCAACATGAGGCCCGATCCAAATGACATTTTGAATCATTTTTGGTAGAGTCTAAAAAATCAATTTTCTGATGAAAAACGATGACCCCGGACCAGTCGAACGTTGAAAAAATGGTCAATATTGATGAAATTTTAACATTTAATCTTTTGACTTTAAATGACGGTTGGATGTGAGTTATTACTTTTTCAACTAAAATAAGTGTGTTTAAAGTCATTTCTGTGCCTGAAATTGGTCAAAATTAAAGATTTTGAGTAAGCAAAACTCTGTAAAAATGGCAATTTTGGTCACTGTGAGGGTTTAAAAAGTGGTTATTCAACATGAGGCCCGATCCAAATGACATTTTGAATCATTTTTGGTAGAGTCCAAAAAATCAATTTTCTGATAAAAAACGATGACCCCGGACCAGTCGAACGTTGAAAAAATGGTCAATATTGATGAAATTTTAACATTTAATCTTTTGACTTTAAATGACGGTTGTATGTGAGTTATTACTTTTTCAACTAAAATAAGTGTGTTTAAAGTCATTTCTGTGCCTGAAATTGGTCAAAATTGAAGATTTTGAGTAAGCAAAACTCTGTAAAAATGGCAATTTTGGTCACTGTGAGGGTTTAAAAAGTGGTTATTCAACATGAGGCCCGATCCAAATGACATTTTGAATCATTTTTGGTAGAGTCCAAAAAATCAATTTTCTGATGAAAAACGATGACCCCGGACCAGTCGAACGTTGAAAAAATGGTCAATATTGATGAAATTTTAACATTTAATCTTTTGACTTTAAATGACGGTTGGATGTGAGTTATTACTTTTTCAACTAAAATAAGTGTGTTTAAAGTCATTTCTGTGCCTGAAATTGGTCAAAATTGAAGATTTTGAGTAAGCAAAACTCTGTAAAAATGGCAGTTTTGGTCACTGTGAGGGTTTAAAAAGTGGTTATTCAACATGAGGCCTGATCCAAATGACATTTTGAATCATTTTTGGTAGAGTCCAAAAAATCCATTTTCTGATGAAAAACGATGACCCCGGACCAGTCGAACGTTGAAAAAATGGTCAATATTGATGAAATTTTAACATTTAATCTTTTGACTTTAAATGACGGTTGGATGTGAGGTATTACTTTTTCAACTAAAATAAGTGTGTTTAAAGTCATTTCTGTGCCTGAAATTGGTCAAAATTGAAGATTTTGAGTAAGCAAAACTCTGCAAAAATGGCAATTTTGGTCACTTTGAGGGTTTAAAAAGTGGTTATTCAACATGAGGCTCGATCCAAATGACATTTTGAATCATTTTTGGTAGAGTCCAAAAAATCAATTTTCTGATGAAAAACGATGACCTCGGACCAGTCGAACGTTGAAAAAATGGTCAATATTGATGAAATTTTAACATTTAATCTTTTGACTTTAAATGACGGTTGGATGTGAGTTATTACTTTTTCAACTAAAATAAGTGTGTTTAAAGTCATTTCTGTGCCTGAAATTGGTCAAAATTGTATATTTTGAGTAAGCAAAACTCTGTAAAAATGGCAATTTTGGTCACTGTGAGGGTTTAAAAAGTGGTTATTCAACATGAGGCCCGATCCAAATGACATTTTGAATCATTTTTGGTAGAGTCCAAAAAATCAATTTTCTGATGAAAAACGATGACCCCGGACCAGTCGAACGTTGAAAAAATGGTCAATATTGATGAAATTTTAACATTTAATCTTTTGACTTTAAATGACGGTTGTATGTGAGTTATTACTTTTTCAACTAAAATAAGTGTGTTTAAAGTCATTTCTGTGCCTGAAATTGGTCAAAATTGAAGATTTTGAGTAAGCAAAACTCTGTAAAAATGGCAATTTTGGTCACTGTGAGGGTTTAAAAAGTGGTTATTCAACATGAGGCCCGATCCAAATGACATTTTGAATCATTTTTGGTAGAGTCCAAAAAATCAATTTTCTGATGAAAAACGATGACCCGGGACCAGTCGAACGTTGAAAATATGGTCAATATTGATGAAATTTTAACATTTAATCTTTTGACTTTAAATGACGGTTGGATGTGAGTTATTACTTTTTCAACTAAAATAAGTGTGTTTAAAGTCATTTCTGTGCCTGAAATTGGTCAAAATTGAAGATTTTGAGTAAGCAAAACTCTGTAAAAATGGCAATTTTGGTCACTGTGAGGGTTTAAAAAGTGGTTATTCAACATGAGGCCCGATCCAAATGACATTTTGAATCATTTTTGGTAGAGTCCAAAAAATCCATTTTCTGATGAAAAACGATGACCCCGGACCAGTCGAACATTGAAAAAATGGTCAATATTGATGAAATTTTAACATTTAATCTTTTGACTTTAAATGACGGTTGGATGTGAGTTATTACTTTTTCAACTAAAATAAGTGTGTTTAAAGTCATTTCTGTGCCTGAAATTGGTCAAAATTGAAGATTTTGAGTAAGCAAAACTCTGTAAAAATGGCAATTTTGGTCACTGTGAGGGTTTAAAAAGTGGTTATTCAACATGAGGCCCGATCCAAATGACATTTTGAATCATTTTTGGTAGAGTCCAAAAAATCAATTTTCTGATGAAAAACGATGACCCCGGACCAGTCGAACGTTGAAAAAATGGTCAATATTGATGAAATTTTAACATTTAATCTTTTGACTTTAAATGACGGTTGGATGTGAGTTATTACTTTTTCAACTAAAATAAGTGTGTTTAAAGTCATTTCTGTGCCTGAAATTGGTCAAAATTGAAGATTTTGAGTAAGCAAAACTCTGTAAAAATGGCAATTTTGGTCACTGTGAGGGTTTAAAAAGTGGTTATTCAACATGAGGCCCGATCCAAATGACATTTTGAATCATTTTTGGTAGAGTCCAAAAAATCCATTTTCTGATGAAAAACGATGACCCCGGACCAGTCGAACGTTGAAAATATGGTCAATATTGATGAAATTTTAACATTTAATCTTTTGACTTTAAATGACGGTTGGATGTGAGTTATTACTTTTTCAACTAAAATAAGTGTGTTTAAAGTCATTTCTGTGCCTGAAATTGGTCAAAATTGAAGATTTTGAGTAAGCAAAACTCTGTAAAAATGGCAATTTTGGTCACTGTGAGGGTTTAAAAAGTGGTTATTCAACATGAGGCCCGATCCAAATGACATTTTGAATCATTTTTGGTAGAGTCCAAAAAATCCATTTTCTGATGAAAAACGATGACCCCGGACCAGTCGAACATTGAAAAAATGGTCAATATTGATGAAATTTTAACATTTAATCTTTTGACTTTAAATGACGGTTGGATGTGAGTTATTACTTTTTCAACTAAAATAAGTGTGTTTAAAGTCATTTCTGTGCCTGAAATTGGTCAAAATTGAAGATTTTGAGTAAGCAAAACTCTGTAAAAATGGCAATTTTGGTCACTGTGAGGGTTTAAAAAGTGGTTATTCAACATGAGGCCCGATCCAAATGACATTTTGAATCATTTTTGGTAGAGTCCAAAAAATCAATTTTCTGATGAAAAACGATGACCCCGGACCAGTCGAACGTTGAAAAAATGGTCAATATTGATGAAATTTTAACATTTAATCTTTTGACTTTAAATGACGGTTGGATGTGAGTTATTACTTTTTCAACTAAAATAAGTGTGTTTAAAGTCATTTCTGTGCCTGAAATTGGTCAAAATTGAAGATTTTGAGTAAGCAAAACTCTGTAAAAATGGCAATTTTGGTCACTGTGAGGGTTTAAAAAGTGGTTATTCAACATGAGGCCCGATCCAAATGACATTTTGAATCATTTTTGGTAGAGTCCAAAAAATCCATTTTCTGATGAAAAACGATGACCCCGGACCAGTCGAACGTTGAAAAAATGGTCAATATTGATGAAATTTTAACATTTAATCTTTTGACTTTAAATGACGGTTGGATGTGAGTTATTACTTTTTCAACTAAAATAAGTGTGTTTAAAGTCATTTCTGTGCCTGAAATTGGTCAAAATTGAAGATTTTGAGTAAGCAAAACTCTGTAAAAATGGCAGTTTTGGTCACTGTGAGGGTTTAAAAAGTGGTTATTCAACATGAGGCCTGATCCAAATGACATTTTGAATCATTTTTGGTAGAGTCCAAAAAAATCCATTTTCTGATGAAAAACGATGACCCGGGACCTGTCGAACGTTGAAAAAATGGTCAATATTGATGAAATTTTAACATTTAATCTTTTGACTTTAAATGACGGTTGGATGTGAGTTATTACTTTTTCAACTAAAATAAGTGTGTTTAAAGTCATTTCTGTGCCTGAAATTGGTCAAAATTGAAGATTTTGAGTAAGCAAAACTCTGTAAAAATGGCAATTTTGGTCACTGTGAGGGTTTAAAAAGTGGTTATTCAACATGAGGCCCGATCCAAATGACATTTTGAATCATTTTTGGTAGAGTCCAAAAAATCCATTTTCTGATGAAAAACGATGACCCCGGACCAGTCGAACGTTGAAAAAATGGTCAATATTGATGAAATTTTAACATTTAATCTTTTGACTTTAAATGACGGTTGGATGTGAGTTATTACTTTTTCAACTAAAATAAGTGTGTTTAAAGTCATTTCTGTGCCTGAAATTGGTCAAAATTGTATATTTTGAGTAAGCAAAACTCTGTAAAAATGGCAATTTTGGTCACTGTGAGGGTTTAAAAAGTGGTTATTCAACATGAGGCCCGATCCAAATGACATTTTGAATCATTTTTGGTAGAGTCCAAAAAATCCATTTTCTGATGAAAAACGATGACCCCGGACCAGTCGAACATTGAAAAAATGGTCAATATTGATGAAATTTTAACATTTAATCTTTTGACTTTAAATGACGGTTGGATGTGAGTTATTACTTTTTCAACTAAAATAAGTGTGTTTAAAGTCATTTCTGTGCCTGAAATTGGTCAAAATTGAAGATTTTGAGTAAGCAAAACTCTGTAAAAATGGCAATTTTGGTCACTGTGAGGGTTTAAAAAGTGGTTATTCAACATGAGGCCCGATCCAAATGACATTTTGAATCATTTTTGGTAGAGTCCAAAAAAAATCAATTTTCTGATGAAAAACGATGACCCCGGACCAGTCGAACGTTGAAAAAATGGTCAATATTGATGAAATTTTAATATTTAATCTTTTCACTTTAAATGACGGTTGGATGTGAGTTATTACTTTTTCAACTAAAATAAGTGTGTTTAAAGTCATTTCTGTGCCTGAAATTGGTCAAAATTGAAGATTTTGAGTAAGCAAAACTCTGCAAAAATGGCAATTTTGGTCACTGTGAGGGTTTAAAAAGTGGTTATTCTCATGAGGCCCGATCCAAATGACATTTTGAATCATTTTTGGTAGAGTCCAAAAAATCAATTTTCTGATGAAAAACGATGACCCCGGACCAGTCGAACGTTGAAAAAATGGTCAATATTGATGAAATTTTAACATTTAATCTTTTGACTTTAAATGACGGTTGGATGTGAGTTATTACTTTTTCAACTAAAATAAGTGTGTTTAAAGTCATTTCTGTGCCTGAAATTGGTCAAAATTGAAGATTTTGAGTAAGCAAAACTCTGTAAAAATGGCAGTTTTGGTCACTGTGAGGGTTTAAAAAGTGGTTATTCAACATGAGGCCCGATCCAAATGACATTTTGAATCATTTTTGGTAGAGTCCAAAAAATCAATTTTCTGATGAAAAACGATGACCCCGGACCAGTCGAACGTTGAAAAAATGGTCAATATTGATGAAATTTTAACATTTAATCTTTTGACTTTAAATGACGGTTGTATGTGAGTTATTACTTTTTCAACTAAAATAAGTGTGTTTAAAGTCATTTCTGTGCCTGAAATTGGTCAAAATTGAAGATTTTGAGTAAGCAAAACTCTGTAAAAATGGCAATTTTGGTCACTGTGAGGGTTTAAAAAGTGGTTATTCAACATGAGGCCCGATCCAAATGACATTTTGAATCATTTTTGGTAGAGTCCAAAAAATCAATTTTCTGATGAAAAACGATGACCCGGGACCAGTCGAACGTTGAAAATATGGTCAATATTGATGAAATTTTAACATTTAATCTTTTGACTTTAAATGACGGTTGGATGTGAGTTATTACTTTTTCAACTAAAATAAGTGTGTTTAAAGTCATTTCTGTGCCTGAAATTGGTCAAAATTGAAGATTTTGAGTAAGCAAAACTCTGTAAAAATGGCAATTTTGGTCACTGTGAGGGTTTAAAAAGTGGTTATTCAACATGAGGCCCGATCCAAATGACATTTTGAATCATTTTTGGTAGAGTCCAAAAAATCCATTTTCTGATGAAAAACGATGACCCCGGACCAGTCGAACATTGAAAAAATGGTCAATATTGATGAAATTTTAACATTTAATCTTTTGACTTTAAATGACGGTTGGATGTGAGTTATTACTTTTTCAACTAAAATAAGTGTGTTTAAAGTCATTTCTGTGCCTGAAATTGGTCAAAATTGAAGATTTTGAGTAAGCAAAACTCTGTAAAAATGGCAGTTTTGGTCACTGTGAGGGTTTAAAAAGTGGTTATTCAACATGAGGCCTGATCCAAATGACATTTTGAATCATTTTTGGTAGAGTCCAAAAAATCCATTTTCTGATGAAAAACGATGACCCGGGACCTGTCGAACGTTGAAAAAATGGTCAATATTGATGAAATTTTAACATTTAATCTTTTGACTTTAAATGACGGTTGGATGTGAGTTATTACTTTTTCAACTAAAATAAGTGTGTTTAAAGTCATTTCTGTGCCTGAAATTGGTCAAAATTGAAGATTTTGAGTAAGCAAAACTCTGTAAAAATGGCAATTTTGGTCACTGTGAGGGTTTAAAAAGTGGTTATTCAACATGAGGCCCGATCCAAATGACATTTTGAATCATTTTTGGTAGAGTCCAAAAAATCCATTTTCTGATGAAAAACGATGACCCCGGACCAGTCGAACGTTGAAAAAATGGTCAATATTGATGAAATTTTAACATTTAATCTTTTGACTTTAAATGACGGTTGGATGTGAGTTATTACTTTTTCAACTAAAATAAGTGTGTTTAAAGTCATTTCTGTGCCTGAAATTGGTCAAAATTGTATATTTTGAGTAAGCAAAACTCTGTAAAAATGGCAATTTTGGTCACTGTGAGGGTTTAAAAAGTGGTTATTCAACATGAGGCCCGATCCAAATGACATTTTGAATCATTTTTGGTAGAGTCCAAAAAATCAATTTTCTGATGAAAAACGATGACCCCGGACCAGTCGAACGTTGAAAAAATGGTCAATATTGATGAAATTTTAACATTTAATCTTTTGACTTTAAATGACGGTTGGATGTGAGTTATTACTTTTTCAACTAAAATAAGTGTGTTTAAAGTCATTTCTGTGCCTGAAATTGGTCAAAATTGTATATTTTGAGTAAGCAAAACTCTGTAAAAATGGCAATTTTGGTCACTGTGAGGGTTTAAAAAGTGGTTATTCAACATGAGGCCCGATCCAAATGACATTTTGAATCATTTTTGGTAGAGTCCAAAAAATCCATTTTCTGATGAAAAACGATGACCCCGGACCAGTCGAACATTGAAAAAATGGTCAATATTGATGAAATTTTAACATTTAATCTTTTGACTTTAAATGACGGTTGGATGTGAGTTATTACTTTTTCAACTAAAATAAGTGTGTTTAAAGTCATTTCTGTGCCTGAAATTGGTCAAAATTGAAGATTTTGAGTAAGCAAAACTCTGTAAAAATGGCAATTTTGGTCACTGTGAGGGTTTAAAAAGTGGTTATTCAACATGAGGCCCGATCCAAATGACATTTTGAATCATTTTTGGTAGAGTCCAAAAAAAATCAATTTTCTGATGAAAAACGATGACCCCGGACCAGTCGAACGTTGAAAAAATGGTCAATATTGATGACATTTTAACATTTAATCTTTTGACTTTAAATGACGGTTGGATGTGAGTTATTACTTTTTCAACTGAAATAAGTGTGTTTAAAGTCATTTCTGTGCCTGAAATTGGTCAAAATTGAAGATTTTGAGTAAGCAAAACTCTGTAAAAATGGCAATTTTGGTCACTGTGAGGGTTTAAAAAGTGGTTATTCAACATGAGGCCCGATCCAAATGACATTTTGAATCATTTTTGGTAGAGTCCAAAAAATCAATTTTCTGATGAAAAACGATGACCCCGGACCAGTCGAACGTTGAAAAAATGGTCAATATTGATGAAATTTTAACATTTAATCTTTTGACTTTAAATGACGGTTGGATGTGAGTTATTACTTTTTCAACTAAAATAAGTGTGTTTAAAGTCATTTCTGTGCCTGAAATTGGTCAAAATTGAAGATTTTGAGTAAGCAAAATTCTGTAAAAATGGCAATTTTGGTCACTGTGAGGGTTTAAAAAGTGGTTATTCAACATGAGGCCCGATCCAAATGACATTTTGAATCATTTTTGGTAGAGTCTAAAAAATCAATTTTCTGATGAAAAACGATGACCCCGGACCAGTCGAACGTTGAAAAAATGGTCAATATTGATGAAATTTTAACATTTAATCTTTTGACTTTAAATGACGGTTGGATGTGAGTTATTACTTTTTCAACTAAAATAAGTGTGTTTAAAGTCATTTCTGTGCCTGAAATTGGTCAAAATTAAAGATTTTGAGTAAGCAAAACTCTGTAAAAATGGCAATTTTGGTCACTGTGAGGGTTTAAAAAGTGGTTATTCAACATGAGGCCCGATCCAAATGACATTTTGAATCATTTTTGGTAGAGTCCAAAAAATCAATTTTCTGATAAAAAACGATGACCCCGGACCAGTCGAACGTTGAAAAAATGGTCAATATTGATGAAATTTTAACATTTAATCTTTTGACTTTAAATGACGGTTGTATGTGAGTTATTACTTTTTCAACTAAAATAAGTGTGTTTAAAGTCATTTCTGTGCCTGAAATTGGTCAAAATTGAAGATTTTGAGTAAGCAAAACTCTGTAAAAATGGCAATTTTGGTCACTGTGAGGGTTTAAAAAGTGGTTATTCAACATGAGGCCCGATCCAAATGACATTTTGAATCATTTTTGGTAGAGTCCAAAAAATCAATTTTCTGATGAAAAACGATGACCCCGGACCAGTCGAACGTTGAAAAAATGGTCAATATTGATGAAATTTTAACATTTAATCTTTTGACTTTAAATGACGGTTGGATGTGAGTTATTACTTTTTCAACTAAAATAAGTGTGTTTAAAGTCATTTCTGTGCCTGAAATTGGTCAAAATTGAAGATTTTGAGTAAGCAAAACTCTGTAAAAATGGCAGTTTTGGTCACTGTGAGGGTTTAAAAAGTGGTTATTCAACATGAGGCCTGATCCAAATGACATTTTGAATCATTTTTGGTAGAGTCCAAAAAATCCATTTTCTGATGAAAAACGATGACCCCGGACCAGTCGAACGTTGAAAAAATGGTCAATATTGATGAAATTTTAACATTTAATCTTTTGACTTTAAATGACGGTTGGATGTGAGGTATTACTTTTTCAACTAAAATAAGTGTGTTTAAAGTCATTTCTGTGCCTGAAATTGGTCAAAATTGAAGATTTTGAGTAAGCAAAACTCTGCAAAAATGGCAATTTTGGTCACTTTGAGGGTTTAAAAAGTGGTTATTCAACATGAGGCTCGATCCAAATGACATTTTGAATCATTTTTGGTAGAGTCCAAAAAATCAATTTTCTGATGAAAAACGATGACCTCGGACCAGTCGAACGTTGAAAAAATGGTCAATATTGATGAAATTTTAACATTTAATCTTTTGACTTTAAATGACGGTTGGATGTGAGTTATTACTTTTTCAACTAAAATAAGTGTGTTTAAAGTCATTTCTGTGCCTGAAATTGGTCAAAATTGTATATTTTGAGTAAGCAAAACTCTGTAAAAATGGCAATTTTGGTCACTGTGAGGGTTTAAAAAGTGGTTATTCAACATGAGGCCCGATCCAAATGACATTTTGAATCATTTTTGGTAGAGTCCAAAAAATCAATTTTCTGATGAAAAACGATGACCCCGGACCAGTCGAACGTTGAAAAAATGGTCAATATTGATGAAATTTTAACATTTAATCTTTTGACTTTAAATGACGGTTGTATGTGAGTTATTACTTTTTCAACTAAAATAAGTGTGTTTAAAGTCATTTCTGTGCCTGAAATTGGTCAAAATTGAAGATTTTGAGTAAGCAAAACTCTGTAAAAATGGCAATTTTGGTCACTGTGAGGGTTTAAAAAGTGGTTATTCAACATGAGGCCCGATCCAAATGACATTTTGAATCATTTTTGGTAGAGTCCAAAAAATCAATTTTCTGATGAAAAACGATGACCCGGGACCAGTCGAACGTTGAAAATATGGTCAATATTGATGAAATTTTAACATTTAATCTTTTGACTTTAAATGACGGTTGGATGTGAGTTATTACTTTTTCAACTAAAATAAGTGTGTTTAAAGTCATTTCTGTGCCTGAAATTGGTCAAAATTGAAGATTTTGAGTAAGCAAAACTCTGTAAAAATGGCAATTTTGGTCACTGTGAGGGTTTAAAAAGTGGTTATTCAACATGAGGCCCGATCCAAATGACATTTTGAATCATTTTTGGTAGAGTCCAAAAAATCCATTTTCTGATGAAAAACGATGACCCCGGACCAGTCGAACATTGAAAAAATGGTCAATATTGATGAAATTTTAACATTTAATCTTTTGACTTTAAATGACGGTTGGATGTGAGTTATTACTTTTTCAACTAAAATAAGTGTGTTTAAAGTCATTTCTGTGCCTGAAATTGGTCAAAATTGAAGATTTTGAGTAAGCAAAACTCTGTAAAAATGGCAATTTTGGTCACTGTGAGGGTTTAAAAAGTGGTTATTCAACATGAGGCCCGATCCAAATGACATTTTGAATCATTTTTGGTAGAGTCCAAAAAATCAATTTTCTGATGAAAAACGATGACCCCGGACCAGTCGAACGTTGAAAAAATGGTCAATATTGATGAAATTTTAACATTTAATCTTTTGACTTTAAATGACGGTTGGATGTGAGTTATTACTTTTTCAACTAAAATAAGTGTGTTTAAAGTCATTTCTGTGCCTGACATTGGTCAAAATTGAAGATTTTGAGTAAGCAAAACTCTGTAAAAATGGCAATTTTGGTCACTGTGAGGGTTTAAAAAGTGGTTATTCAACATGAGGCCCGATCCAAATGACATTTTGAATCATTTTTGGTAGAGTCCAAAAAATCCATTTTCTGATGAAAAACGATGACCCCGGACCAGTCGAACGTTGAAAATATGGTCAATATTGATGAAATTTTAACATTTAATCTTTTGACTTTAAATGACGGTTGGATGTGAGTTATTACTTTTTCAACTAAAATAAGTGTGTTTAAAGTCATTTCTGTGCCTGAAATTGGTCAAAATTGAAGATTTTGAGTAAGCAAAACTCTGTAAAAATGGCAATTTTGGTCACTGTGAGGGTTTAAAAAGTGGTTATTCAACATGAGGCCCGATCCAAATGACATTTTGAATCATTTTTGGTAGAGTCCAAAAAATCCATTTTCTGATGAAAAACGATGACCCCGGACCAGTCGAACATTGAAAAAATGGTCAATATTGATGAAATTTTAACATTTAATCTTTTGACTTTAAATGACGGTTGGATGTGAGTTATTACTTTTTCAACTAAAATAAGTGTGTTTAAAGTCATTTCTGTGCCTGAAATTGGTCAAAATTGAAGATTTTGAGTAAGCAAAACTCTGTAAAAATGGCAATTTTGGTCACTGTGAGGGTTTAAAAAGTGGTTATTCAACATGAGGCCCGATCCAAATGACATTTTGAATCATTTTTGGTAGAGTCCAAAAAATCAATTTTCTGATGAAAAACGATGACCCCGGACCAGTCGAACGTTGAAAAAATGGTCAATATTGATGAAATTTTAACATTTAATCTTTTGACTTTAAATGACGGTTGGATGTGAGTTATTACTTTTTCAACTAAAATAAGTGTGTTTAAAGTCATTTCTGTGCCTGAAATTGGTCAAAATTGAAGATTTTGAGTAAGCAAAACTCTGTAAAAATGGCAATTTTGGTCACTGTGAGGGTTTAAAAAGTGGTTATTCAACATGAGGCCCGATCCAAATGACATTTTGAATCATTTTTGGTAGAGTCCAAAAAATCCATTTTCTGATGAAAAACGATGACCCCGGACCAGTCGAACGTTGAAAAAATGGTCAATATTGATGAAATTTTAACATTTAATCTTTTGACTTTAAATGACGGTTGGATGTGAGTTATTACTTTTTCAACTAAAATAAGTGTGTTTAAAGTCATTTCTGTGCCTGAAATTGGTCAAAATTGAAGATTTTGAGTAAGCAAAACTCTGTAAAAATGGCAGTTTTGGTCACTGTGAGGGTTTAAAAAGTGGTTATTCAACATGAGGCCTGATCCAAATGACATTTTGAATCATTTTTGGTAGAGTCCAAAAAATCCATTTTCTGATGAAAAACGATGACCCCGGACCAGTCGAACATTGAAAAAATGGTCAATATTGATGAAATTTTAACATTTAATCTTTTGACTTTAAATGACGGTTGGATGTGAGTTATTACTTTTTCAACTAAAATAAGTGTGTTTAAAGTCATTTCTGTGCCTGAAATTGGTCAAAATTGAAGATTTTGAGTAAGCAAAACTCTGTAAAAATGGCAATTTTGGTCACTGTGAGGGTTTAAAAAGTGGTTATTCAACATGAGGCCCGATCCAAATGACATTTTGAATCATTTTTGGTAGAGTCCAAAAAATCAATTTTCTGATGAAAAACGATGACCCCGGACCAGTCGAACGTTGAAAAAATGGTCAATATTGATGAAATTTTAACATTTAATCTTTTGACTTTAAATGACGGTTGGATGTGAGTTATTACTTTTTCAACTAAAATAAGTGTGTTTAAAGTCATTTCTGTGCCTGAAATTGGTCAAAATTGAAGATTTTGAGTAAGCAAAACTCTGTAAAAATGGCAATTTTGGTCACTGTGAGGGTTTAAAAAGTGGTTATTCAACATGAGGCCCGATCCAAATGACATTTTGAATCATTTTTGGTAGAGTCCAAAAAATCCATTTTCTGATGAAAAACGATGACCCCGGACCAGTCGAACGTTGAAAAAATGGTCAATATTGATGAAATTTTAACATTTAATCTTTTGACTTTAAATGACGGTTGGATGTGAGTTATTACTTTTTCAACTAAAATAAGTGTGTTTAAAGTCATTTCTGTGCCTGAAATTGGTCAAAATTGAAGATTTTGAGTAAGCAAAACTCTGTAAAAATGGCAGTTTTGGTCACTGTGAGGGTTTAAAAAGTGGTTATTCAACATGAGGCCTGATCCAAATGACATTTTGAATCATTTTTGGTAGAGTCCAAAAAATCCATTTTCTGATGAAAAACGATGACCCGGGACCTGTCGAACGTTGAAAAAATGGTCAATATTGATGAAATTTTAACATTTAATCTTTTGACTTTAAATGACGGTTGGATGTGAGTTATTACTTTTTCAACTAAAATAAGTGTGTTTAAAGTCATTTCTGTGCCTGAAATTGGTCAAAATTGAAGATTTTGAGTAAGCAAAACTCTGTAAAAATGGCAATTTTGGTCACTGTGAGGGTTTAAAAAGTGGTTATTCAACATGAGGCCCGATCCAAATGACATTTTGAATCATTTTTGGTAGAGTCCAAAAAATCCATTTTCTGATGAAAAACGATGACCCCGGACCAGTCGAACGTTGAAAAAATGGTCAATATTGATGAAATTTTAACATTTAATCTTTTGACTTTAAATGACGGTTGGATGTGAGTTATTACTTTTTCAACTAAAATAAGTGTGTTTAAAGTCATTTCTGTGCCTGAAATTGGTCAAAATTGTATATTTTGAGTAAGCAAAACTCTGTAAAAATGGCAATTTTGGTCACTGTGAGGGTTTAAAAAGTGGTTATTCAACATGAGGCCCGATCCAAATGACATTTTGAATCATTTTTGGTAGAGTCCAAAAAATCAATTTTCTGATGAAAAACGATGACCCCGGACCAGTCGAACGTTGAAAAAATGGTCAATATTGATGAAATTTTAACATTTAATCTTTTGACTTTAAATGACGGTTGGATGTGAGTTATTACTTTTTCAACTAAAATAAGTGTGTTTAAAGTCATTTCTGTGCCTGAAATTGGTCAAAATTGTATATTTTGAGTAAGCAAAACTCTGTAAAAATGGCAATTTTGGTCACTGTGAGGGTTTAAAAAGTGGTTATTCAACATGAGGCCCGATCCAAATGACATTTTGAATCATTTTTGGTAGAGTCCAAAAAATCCATTTTCTGATGAAAAACGATGACCCCGGACCAGTCGAACATTGAAAAAATGGTCAATATTGATGAAATTTTAACATTTAATCTTTTGACTTTAAATGACGGTTGGATGTGAGTTATTACTTTTTCAACTAAAATAAGTGTGTTTAAAGTCATTTCTGTGCCTGAAATTGGTCAAAATTGAAGATTTTGAGTAAGCAAAACTCTGTAAAAATGGCAATTTTGGTCACTGTGAGGGTTTAAAAAGTGGTTATTCAACATGAGGCCCGATCCAAATGACATTTTGAATCATTTTTGGTAGAGTCCAAAAAAAATCAATTTTCTGATGAAAAACGATGACCCCGGACCAGTCGAACGTTGAAAAAATGGTCAATATTGATGAAATTTTAATATTTAATCTTTTCACTTTAAATGACGGTTGGATGTGAGTTATTACTTTTTCAACTAAAATAAGTGTGTTTAAAGTCATTTCTGTGCCTGAAATTGGTCAAAATTGAAGATTTTGAGTAAGCAAAACTCTGCAAAAATGGCAATTTTGGTCACTGTGAGGGTTTAAAAAGTGGTTATTCTCATGAGGCCCGATCCAAATGACATTTTGAATCATTTTTGGTAGAGTCCAAAAAATCAATTTTCTGATGAAAAACGATGACCCCGGACCAGTCGAACGTTGAAAAAATGGTCAATATTGATGAAATTTTAACATTTAATCTTTTGACTTTAAATGACGGTTGGATGTGAGTTATTACTTTTTCAACTAAAATAAGTGTGTTTAAAGTCATTTCTGTGCCTGAAATTGGTCAAAATTGAAGATTTTGAGTAAGCAAAACTCTGTAAAAATGGCAGTTTTGGTCACTGTGAGGGTTTAAAAAGTGGTTATTCAACATGAGGCCCGATCCAAATGACATTTTGAATCATTTTTGGTAGAGTCCAAAAAATCAATTTTCTGATGAAAAACGATGACCCCGGACCAGTCGAACGTTGAAAAAATGGTCAATATTGATGAAATTTTAACATTTAATCTTTTGACTTTAAATGACGGTTGTATGTGAGTTATTACTTTTTCAACTAAAATAAGTGTGTTTAAAGTCATTTCTGTGCCTGAAATTGGTCAAAATTGAAGATTTTGAGTAAGCAAAACTCTGTAAAAATGGCAATTTTGGTCACTGTGAGGGTTTAAAAAGTGGTTATTCAACATGAGGCCCGATCCAAATGACATTTTGAATCATTTTTGGTAGAGTCCAAAAAATCAATTTTCTGATGAAAAACGATGACCCGGGACCAGTCGAACGTTGAAAATATGGTCAATATTGATGAAATTTTAACATTTAATCTTTTGACTTTAAATGACGGTTGGATGTGAGTTATTACTTTTTCAACTAAAATAAGTGTGTTTAAAGTCATTTCTGTGCCTGAAATTGGTCAAAATTGAAGATTTTGAGTAAGCAAAACTCTGTAAAAATGGCAATTTTGGTCACTGTGAGGGTTTAAAAAGTGGTTATTCAACATGAGGCCCGATCCAAATGACATTTTGAATCATTTTTGGTAGAGTCCAAAAAATCCATTTTCTGATGAAAAACGATGACCCCGGACCAGTCGAACATTGAAAAAATGGTCAATATTGATGAAATTTTAACATTTAATCTTTTGACTTTAAATGACGGTTGGATGTGAGTTATTACTTTTTCAACTAAAATAAGTGTGTTTAAAGTCATTTCTGTGCCTGAAATTGGTCAAAATTGAAGATTTTGAGTAAGCAAAACTCTGTAAAAATGGCAATTTTGGTCACTGTGAGGGTTTAAAAAGTGGTTATTCAACATGAGGCCCGATCCAAATGACATTTTGAATCATTTTTGGTAGAGTCCAAAAAATCAATTTTCTGATGAAAAACGATGACCCCGGACCAGTCGAACGTTGAAAAAATGGTCAATATTGATGAAATTTTAACATTTAATCTTTTGACTTTAAATGACGGTTGGATGTGAGTTATTACTTTTTCAACTAAAATAAGTGTGTTTAAAGTCATTTCTGTGCCTGAAATTGGTCAAAATTGAAGATTTTGAGTAAGCAAAACTCTGTAAAAATGGCAATTTTGGTCACTGTGAGGGTTTAAAAAGTGGTTATTCAACATGAGGCCCGATCCAAATGACATTTTGAATCATTTTTGGTAGAGTCCAAAAAATCCATTTTCTGATGAAAAACGATGACCCCGGACCAGTCGAACGTTGAAAAAATGGTCAATATTGATGAAATTTTAACATTTAATCTTTTGACTTTAAATGACGGTTGGATGTGAGTTATTACTTTTTCAACTAAAATAAGTGTGTTTAAAGTCATTTCTGTGCCTGAAATTGGTCAAAATTGTATATTTTGAGTAAGCAAAACTCTGTAAAAATGGCAATTTTGGTCACTGTGAGGGTTTAAAAAGTGGTTATTCAACATGAGGCCCGATCCAAATGACATTTTGAATCATTTTTGGTAGAGTCCAAAAAATCAATTTTCTGATGAAAAACGATGACCCCGGACCAGTCGAACGTTGAAAAAATGGTCAATATTGATGAAATTTTAACATTTAATCTTTTGACTTTAAATGACGGTTGGATGTGAGTTATTACTTTTTCAACTAAAATAAGTGTGTTTAAAGTCATTTCTGTGCCTGAAATTGGTCAAAATTGTATATTTTGAGTAAGCAAAACTCTGTAAAAATGGCAATTTTGGTCACTGTGAGGGTTTAAAAAGTGGTTATTCAACATGAGGCCCGATCCAAATGACATTTTGAATCATTTTTGGTAGAGTCCAAAAAATCCATTTTCTGATGAAAAACGATGACCCCGGACCAGTCGAACATTGAAAAAATGGTCAATATTGATGAAATTTTAACATTTAATCTTTTGACTTTAAATGACGGTTGGATGTGAGTTATTACTTTTTCAACTAAAATAAGTGTGTTTAAAGTCATTTCTGTGCCTGAAATTGGTCAAAATTGAAGATTTTGAGTAAGCAAAACTCTGTAAAAATGGCAATTTTGGTCACTGTGAGGGTTTAAAAAGTGGTTATTCAACATGAGGCCCGATCCAAATGACATTTTGAATCATTTTTGGTAGAGTCCAAAAAAAATCAATTTTCTGATGAAAAACGATGACCCCGGACCAGTCGAACGTTGAAAAAATGGTCAATATTGATGACATTTTAACATTTAATCTTTTGACTTTAAATGACGGTTGGATGTGAGTTATTACTTTTTCAACTGAAATAAGTGTGTTTAAAGTCATTTCTGTGCCTGAAATTGGTCAAAATTGAAGATTTTGAGTAAGCAAAACTCTGTAAAAATGGCAATTTTGGTCACTGTGAGGGTTTAAAAAGTGGTTATTCAACATGAGGCCCGATCCAAATGACATTTTGAATCATTTTTGGTAGAGTCCAAAAAATCAATTTTCTGATGAAAAACGATGACCCCGGACCAGTCGAACGTTGAAAAAATGGTCAATATTGATGAAATTTTAACATTTAATCTTTTGACTTTAAATGACGGTTGGATGTGAGTTATTACTTTTTCAACTAAAATAAGTGTGTTTAAAGTCATTTCTGTGCCTGAAATTGGTCAAAATTGAAGATTTTGAGTAAGCAAAATTCTGTAAAAATGGCAATTTTGGTCACTGTGAGGGTTTAAAAAGTGGTTATTCAACATGAGGCCCGATCCAAATGACATTTTGAATCATTTTTGGTAGAGTCTAAAAAATCAATTTTCTGATGAAAAACGATGACCCCGGACCAGTCGAACGTTGAAAAAATGGTCAATATTGATGAAATTTTAACATTTAATCTTTTGACTTTAAATGACGGTTGGATGTGAGTTATTACTTTTTCAACTAAAATAAGTGTGTTTAAAGTCATTTCTGTGCCTGAAATTGGTCAAAATTAAAGATTTTGAGTAAGCAAAACTCTGTAAAAATGGCAATTTTGGTCACTGTGAGGGTTTAAAAAGTGGTTATTCAACATGAGGCCCGATCCAAATGACATTTTGAATCATTTTTGGTAGAGTCCAAAAAATCAATTTTCTGATAAAAAACGATGACCCCGGACCAGTCGAACGTTGAAAAAATGGTCAATATTGATGAAATTTTAACATTTAATCTTTTGACTTTAAATGACGGTTGTATGTGAGTTATTACTTTTTCAACTAAAATAAGTGTGTTTAAAGTCATTTCTGTGCCTGAAATTGGTCAAAATTGAAGATTTTGAGTAAGCAAAACTCTGTAAAAATGGCAATTTTGGTCACTGTGAGGGTTTAAAAAGTGGTTATTCAACATGAGGCCCGATCCAAATGACATTTTGAATCATTTTTGGTAGAGTCCAAAAAATCAATTTTCTGATGAAAAACGATGACCCCGGACCAGTCGAACGTTGAAAAAATGGTCAATATTGATGAAATTTTAACATTTAATCTTTTGACTTTAAATGACGGTTGGATGTGAGTTATTACTTTTTCAACTAAAATAAGTGTGTTTAAAGTCATTTCTGTGCCTGAAATTGGTCAAAATTGAAGATTTTGAGTAAGCAAAACTCTGTAAAAATGGCAGTTTTGGTCACTGTGAGGGTTTAAAAAGTGGTTATTCAACATGAGGCCTGATCCAAATGACATTTTGAATCATTTTTGGTAGAGTCCAAAAAATCCATTTTCTGATGAAAAACGATGACCCCGGACCAGTCGAACGTTGAAAAAATGGTCAATATTGATGAAATTTTAACATTTAATCTTTTGACTTTAAATGACGGTTGGATGTGAGGTATTACTTTTTCAACTAAAATAAGTGTGTTTAAAGTCATTTCTGTGCCTGAAATTGGTCAAAATTGAAGATTTTGAGTAAGCAAAACTCTGCAAAAATGGCAATTTTGGTCACTTTGAGGGTTTAAAAAGTGGTTATTCAACATGAGGCTCGATCCAAATGACATTTTGAATCATTTTTGGTAGAGTCCAAAAAATCAATTTTCTGATGAAAAACGATGACCTCGGACCAGTCGAACGTTGAAAAAATGGTCAATATTGATGAAATTTTAACATTTAATCTTTTGACTTTAAATGACGGTTGGATGTGAGTTATTACTTTTTCAACTAAAATAAGTGTGTTTAAAGTCATTTCTGTGCCTGAAATTGGTCAAAATTGTATATTTTGAGTAAGCAAAACTCTGTAAAAATGGCAATTTTGGTCACTGTGAGGGTTTAAAAAGTGGTTATTCAACATGAGGCCCGATCCAAATGACATTTTGAATCATTTTTGGTAGAGTCCAAAAAATCAATTTTCTGATGAAAAACGATGACCCCGGACCAGTCGAACGTTGAAAAAATGGTCAATATTGATGACATTTTAACATTTAATCTTTTGACTTTAAATGACGGTTGTATGTGAGTTATTACTTTTTCAACTAAAATAAGTGTGTTTAAAGTCATTTCTGTGCCTGAAATTGGTCAAAATTGAAGATTTTGAGTAAGCAAAACTCTGTAAAAATGGCAATTTTGGTCACTGTGAGGGTTTAAAAAGTGGTTATTCAACATGAGGCCCGATCCAAATGACATTTTGAATCATTTTTGGTAGAGTCCAAAAAATCAATTTTCTGATGAAAAACGATGACCCGGGACCAGTCGAACGTTGAAAATATGGTCAATATTGATGAAATTTTAACATTTAATCTTTTGACTTTAAATGACGGTTGGATGTGAGTTATTACTTTTTCAACTAAAATAAGTGTGTTTAAAGTCATTTCTGTGCCTGAAATTGGTCAAAATTGAAGATTTTGAGTAAGCAAAACTCTGTAAAAATGGCAATTTTGGTCACTGTGAGGGTTTAAAAAGTGGTTATTCAACATGAGGCCCGATCCAAATGACATTTTGAATCATTTTTGGTAGAGTCCAAAAAATCCATTTTCTGATGAAAAACGATGACCCCGGACCAGTCGAACATTGAAAAAATGGTCAATATTGATGAAATTTTAACATTTAATCTTTTGACTTTAAATGACGGTTGGATGTGAGTTATTACTTTTTCAACTAAAATAAGTGTGTTTAAAGTCATTTCTGTGCCTGAAATTGGTCAAAATTGAAGATTTTGAGTAAGCAAAACTCTGTAAAAATGGCAATTTTGGTCACTGTGAGGGTTTAAAAAGTGGTTATTCAACATGAGGCCCGATCCAAATGACATTTTGAATCATTTTTGGTAGAGTCCAAAAAATCAATTTTCTGATGAAAAACGATGACCCCGGACCAGTCGAACGTTGAAAAAATGGTCAATATTGATGAAATTTTAACATTTAATCTTTTGACTTTAAATGACGGTTGGATGTGAGTTATTACTTTTTCAACTAAAATAAGTGTGTTTAAAGTCATTTCTGTGCCTGAAATTGGTCAAAATTGAAGATTTTGAGTAAGCAAAACTCTGTAAAAATGGCAATTTTGGTCACTGTGAGGGTTTAAAAAGTGGTTATTCAACATGAGGCCCGATCCAAATGACATTTTGAATCATTTTTGGTAGAGTCCAAAAAATCCATTTTCTGATGAAAAACGATGACCCCGGACCAGTCGAACGTTGAAAAAATGGTCAATATTGATGAAATTTTAACATTTAATCTTTTGACTTTAAATGACGGTTGGATGTGAGTTATTACTTTTTCAACTAAAATAAGTGTGTTTAAAGTCATTTCTGTGCCTGAAATTGGTCAAAATTGAAGATTTTGAGTAAGCAAAACTCTGTAAAAATGGCAGTTTTGGTCACTGTGAGGGTTTAAAAAGTGGTTATTCAACATGAGGCCTGATCCAAATGACATTTTGAATCATTTTTGGTAGAGTCCAAAAAATCCATTTTCTGATGAAAAACGATGACCCGGGACCTGTCGAACGTTGAAAAAATGGTCAATATTGATGAAATTTTAACATTTAATCTTTTGACTTTAAATGACGGTTGGATGTGAGTTATTACTTTTTCAACTAAAATAAGTGTGTTTAAAGTCATTTCTGTGCCTGAAATTGGTCAAAATTGAAGATTTTGAGTAAGCAAAACTCTGTAAAAATGGCAATTTTGGTCACTGTGAGGGTTTAAAAAGTGGTTATTCAACATGAGGCCCGATCCAAATGACATTTTGAATCATTTTTGGTAGAGTCCAAAAAATCCATTTTCTGATGAAAAACGATGACCCCGGACCAGTCGAACGTTGAAAAAATGGTCAATATTGATGAAATTTTAACATTTAATCTTTTGACTTTAAATGACGGTTGGATGTGAGTTATTACTTTTTCAACTAAAATAAGTGTGTTTAAAGTCATTTCTGTGCCTGAAATTGGTCAAAATTGTATATTTTGAGTAAGCAAAACTCTGTAAAAATGGCAATTTTGGTCACTGTGAGGGTTTAAAAAGTGGTTATTCAACATGAGGCCCGATCCAAATGACATTTTGAATCATTTTTGGTAGAGTCCAAAAAATCAATTTTCTGATGAAAAACGATGACCCCGGACCAGTCGAACGTTGAAAAAATGGTCAATATTGATGAAATTTTAACATTTAATCTTTTGACTTTAAATGACGGTTGGATGTGAGTTATTACTTTTTCAACTAAAATAAGTGTGTTTAAAGTCATTTCTGTGCCTGAAATTGGTCAAAATTGTATATTTTGAGTAAGCAAAACTCTGTAAAAATGGCAATTTTGGTCACTGTGAGGGTTTAAAAAGTGGTTATTCAACATGAGGCCCGATCCAAATGACATTTTGAATCATTTTTGGTAGAGTCCAAAAAATCCATTTTCTGATGAAAAACGATGACCCCGGACCAGTCGAACATTGAAAAAATGGTCAATATTGATGAAATTTTAACATTTAATCTTTTGACTTTAAATGACGGTTGGATGTGAGTTATTACTTTTTCAACTAAAATAAGTGTGTTTAAAGTCATTTCTGTGCCTGAAATTGGTCAAAATTGAAGATTTTGAGTAAGCAAAACTCTGTAAAAATGGCAATTTTGGTCACTGTGAGGGTTTAAAAAGTGGTTATTCAACATGAGGCCCGATCCAAATGACATTTTGAATCATTTTTGGTAGAGTCCAAAAAAAATCAATTTTCTGATGAAAAACGATGACCCCGGACCAGTCGAACGTTGAAAAAATGGTCAATATTGATGACATTTTAACATTTAATCTTTTGACTTTAAATGACGGTTGGATGTGAGTTATTACTTTTTCAACTGAAATAAGTGTGTTTAAAGTCATTTCTGTGCCTGAAATTGGTCAAAATTGAAGATTTTGAGTAAGCAAAACTCTGTAAAAATGGCAATTTTGGTCACTGTGAGGGTTTAAAAAGTGGTTATTCAACATGAGGCCCGATCCAAATGACATTTTGAATCATTTTTGGTAGAGTCCAAAAAATCAATTTTCTGATGAAAAACGATGACCCCGGACCAGTCGAACGTTGAAAAAATGGTCAATATTGATGAAATTTTAACATTTAATCTTTTGACTTTAAATGACGGTTGGATGTGAGTTATTACTTTTTCAACTAAAATAAGTGTGTTTAAAGTCATTTCTGTGCCTGAAATTGGTCAAAATTGAAGATTTTGAGTAAGCAAAATTCTGTAAAAATGGCAATTTTGGTCACTGTGAGGGTTTAAAAAGTGGTTATTCAACATGAGGCCCGATCCAAATGACATTTTGAATCATTTTTGGTAGAGTCTAAAAAATCAATTTTCTGATGAAAAACGATGACCCCGGACCAGTCGAACGTTGAAAAAATGGTCAATATTGATGAAATTTTAACATTTAATCTTTTGACTTTAAATGACGGTTGGATGTGAGTTATTACTTTTTCAACTAAAATAAGTGTGTTTAAAGTCATTTCTGTGCCTGAAATTGGTCAAAATTAAAGATTTTGAGTAAGCAAAACTCTGTAAAAATGGCAATTTTGGTCACTGTGAGGGTTTAAAAAGTGGTTATTCAACATGAGGCCCGATCCAAATGACATTTTGAATCATTTTTGGTAGAGTCCAAAAAATCAATTTTCTGATAAAAAACGATGACCCCGGACCAGTCGAACGTTGAAAAAATGGTCAATATTGATGAAATTTTAACATTTAATCTTTTGACTTTAAATGACGGTTGTATGTGAGTTATTACTTTTTCAACTAAAATAAGTGTGTTTAAAGTCATTTCTGTGCCTGAAATTGGTCAAAATTGAAGATTTTGAGTAAGCAAAACTCTGTAAAAATGGCAATTTTGGTCACTGTGAGGGTTTAAAAAGTGGTTATTCAACATGAGGCCCGATCCAAATGACATTTTGAATCATTTTTGGTAGAGTCCAAAAAATCAATTTTCTGATGAAAAACGATGACCCCGGACCAGTCGAACGTTGAAAAAATGGTCAATATTGATGAAATTTTAACATTTAATCTTTTGACTTTAAATGACGGTTGGATGTGAGTTATTACTTTTTCAACTAAAATAAGTGTGTTTAAAGTCATTTCTGTGCCTGAAATTGGTCAAAATTGAAGATTTTGAGTAAGCAAAACTCTGTAAAAATGGCAGTTTTGGTCACTGTGAGGGTTTAAAAAGTGGTTATTCAACATGAGGCCTGATCCAAATGACATTTTGAATCATTTTTGGTAGAGTCCAAAAAATCCATTTTCTGATGAAAAACGATGACCCCGGACCAGTCGAACGTTGAAAAAATGGTCAATATTGATGAAATTTTAACATTTAATCTTTTGACTTTAAATGACGGTTGGATGTGAGGTATTACTTTTTCAACTAAAATAAGTGTGTTTAAAGTCATTTCTGTGCCTGAAATTGGTCAAAATTGAAGATTTTGAGTAAGCAAAACTCTGCAAAAATGGCAATTTTGGTCACTTTGAGGGTTTAAAAAGTGGTTATTCAACATGAGGCTCGATCCAAATGACATTTTGAATCATTTTTGGTAGAGTCCAAAAAATCAATTTTCTGATGAAAAACGATGACCTCGGACCAGTCGAACGTTGAAAAAATGGTCAATATTGATGAAATTTTAACATTTAATCTTTTGACTTTAAATGACGGTTGGATGTGAGTTATTACTTTTTCAACTAAAATAAGTGTGTTTAAAGTCATTTCTGTGCCTGAAATTGGTCAAAATTGTATATTTTGAGTAAGCAAAACTCTGTAAAAATGGCAATTTTGGTCACTGTGAGGGTTTAAAAAGTGGTTATTCAACATGAGGCCCGATCCAAATGACATTTTGAATCATTTTTGGTAGAGTCCAAAAAATCAATTTTCTGATGAAAAACGATGACCCCGGACCAGTCGAACGTTGAAAAAATGGTCAATATTGATGAAATTTTAACATTTAATCTTTTGACTTTAAATGACGGTTGGATGTGAGTTATTACTTTTTCAACTAAAATAAGTGTGTTTAAAGTCATTTCTGTGCCTGAAATTGGTCAAAATTGTATATTTTGAGTAAGCAAAACTCTGTAAAAATGGCAATTTTGGTCACTGTGAGGGTTTAAAAAGTGGTTATTCAACATGAGGCCCGATCCAAATGACATTTTGAATCATTTTTGGTAGAGTCCAAAAAATCCATTTTCTGATGAAAAACGATGACCCCGGACCAGTCGAACATTGAAAAAATGGTCAATATTGATGAAATTTTAACATTTAATCTTTTGACTTTAAATGACGGTTGGATGTGAGTTATTACTTTTTCAACTAAAATAAGTGTGTTTAAAGTCATTTCTGTGCCTGAAATTGGTCAAAATTGAAGATTTTGAGTAAGCAAAACTCTGTAAAAATGGCAATTTTGGTCACTGTGAGGGTTTAAAAAGTGGTTATTCAACATGAGGCCCGATCCAAATGACATTTTGAATCATTTTTGGTAGAGTCCAAAAAAAATCAATTTTCTGATGAAAAACGATGACCCCGGACCAGTCGAACGTTGAAAAAATGGTCAATATTGATGACATTTTAACATTTAATCTTTTGACTTTAAATGACGGTTGGATGTGAGTTATTACTTTTTCAACTAAAATAAGTGTGTTTAAAGTCATTTCTGTGCCTGAAATTGGTCAAAATTGAAGATTTTGAGTAAGCAAAACTCTGTAAAAATGGCAATTTTGGTCACTGTGAGGGTTTAAAAAGTGGTTATTCAACATGAGGCCCGATCCAAATGACATTTTGAATCATTTTTGGTAGAGTCCAAAAAATCAATTTTCTGATGAAAAACGATGACCCCGGACCAGTCGAACGTTGAAAAAATGGTCAATATTGATGAAATTTTAACATTTAATCTTTTGACTTTAAATGACGGTTGGATGTGAGTTATTACTTTTTCAACTAAAATAAGTGTGTTTAAAGTCATTTCTGTGCCTGAAATTGGTCAAAATTGAAGATTTTGAGTAAGCAAAATTCTGTAAAAATGGCAATTTTGGTCACTGTGAGGGTTTAAAAAGTGGTTATTCAACATGAGGCCCGATCCAAATGACATTTTGAATCATTTTTGGTAGAGTCTAAAAAATCAATTTTCTGATGAAAAACGATGACCCCGGACCAGTCGAACGTTGAAAAAATGGTCAATATTGATGAAATTTTAACATTTAATCTTTTGACTTTAAATGACGGTTGGATGTGAGTTATTACTTTTTCAACTAAAATAAGTGTGTTTAAAGTCATTTCTGTGCCTGAAATTGGTCAAAATTAAAGATTTTGAGTAAGCAAAACTCTGTAAAAATGGCAATTTTGGTCACTGTGAGGGTTTAAAAAGTGGTTATTCAACATGAGGCCCGATCCAAATGACATTTTGAATCATTTTTGGTAGAGTCCAAAAAATCAATTTTCTGATAAAAAACGATGACCCCGGACCAGTCGAACGTTGAAAAAATGGTCAATATTGATGAAATTTTAACATTTAATCTTTTGACTTTAAATGACGGTTGTATGTGAGTTATTACTTTTTCAACTAAAATAAGTGTGTTTAAAGTCATTTCTGTGCCTGAAATTGGTCAAAATTGAAGATTTTGAGTAAGCAAAACTCTGTAAAAATGGCAATTTTGGTCACTGTGAGGGTTTAAAAAGTGGTTATTCAACATGAGGCCCGATCCAAATGACATTTTGAATCATTTTTGGTAGAGTCCAAAAAATCAATTTTCTGATGAAAAACGATGACCCCGGACCAGTCGAACGTTGAAAAAATGGTCAATATTGATGAAATTTTAACATTTAATCTTTTGACTTTAAATGACGGTTGGATGTGAGTTATTACTTTTTCAACTAAAATAAGTGTGTTTAAAGTCATTTCTGTGCCTGAAATTGGTCAAAATTGAAGATTTTGAGTAAGCAAAACTCTGTAAAAATGGCAGTTTTGGTCACTGTGAGGGTTTAAAAAGTGGTTATTCAACATGAGGCCTGATCCAAATGACATTTTGAATCATTTTTGGTAGAGTCCAAAAAATCCATTTTCTGATGAAAAACGATGACCCCGGACCAGTCGAACGTTGAAAAAATGGTCAATATTGATGAAATTTTAACATTTAATCTTTTGACTTTAAATGACGGTTGGATGTGAGGTATTACTTTTTCAACTAAAATAAGTGTGTTTAAAGTCATTTCTGTGCCTGAAATTGGTCAAAATTGAAGATTTTGAGTAAGCAAAACTCTGCAAAAATGGCAATTTTGGTCACTTTGAGGGTTTAAAAAGTGGTTATTCAACATGAGGCTCGATCCAAATGACATTTTGAATCATTTTTGGTAGAGTCCAAAAAATCAATTTTCTGATGAAAAACGATGACCTCGGACCAGTCGAACGTTGAAAAAATGGTCAATATTGATGAAATTTTAACATTTAATCTTTTGACTTTAAATGACGGTTGGATGTGAGTTATTACTTTTTCAACTAAAATAAGTGTGTTTAAAGTCATTTCTGTGCCTGAAATTGGTCAAAATTGAAGATTTTGAGTAAGCAAAACTCTGCAAAAATGGCAATTTTGGTCACTGTGAGGGTTTAAAAAGTGGTTATTCAACATGAGGCCCGATCCAAATGACATTTTGAATCATTTTTGGTAGAGTCCAAAAAATCAATTTTCTGATGAAAAACGATGACCCCGGACCAGTCGAACGTTGAAAAAATGGTCAATATTGATGAAATTTTAACATTTAATCTTTTGACTTTAAATGACGGTTGGATGTGAGTTATTACTTTTTCAACTAAAATAAGTGTGTTTAAAGTCATTTCTGTGCCTGAAATTGGTCAAAATTGAAGATTTTGAGTAAGCAAAACTCTGTAAAAATGGCAATTTTGGTCACTGTGAGGGTTTAAAAAGTGGTTATTCAACATGAGGCCCGATCCAAATGACATTTTGAATCATTTTTGGTAGAGTCCAAAAAATCAATTTTCTGATGAAAAACGATGACCCCGGACCAGTCGAACATTGAAAAAATGGTCAATATTGATGAAATTTTAATATTTAATCTTTTCACTTTAAATGACGGTTGGATGTGAGTTATTACTTTTTCAACTAAGATAAGTGTGTTTAAAGTCATTTCTGTGCCTGAAATTGGTCAAAATTGAAGATTTTGAGTAAGCAAAACTCTGTAAAAATGGCAATTTTGGTCACTGTGAGGGTTTAAAAAGTGGTTATTCAACATGAGGCCCGATCCAAATGACATTTTGAATCATTTTTGGTAGAGTCCAAAAAATCCATTTTCTGATGAAAAACGATGACCCGGGACCAGTCGAACGTTGAAAAAATGGTCAATATTGATGAAATTTTAACATTTAATCTTTTGACTTTAAATGACGGTTGGATGTGAGTTATTACTTTTTCAACTAAAATAAGTGTGTTTAAAGTCATTTCTGTGCCTGAAATTGGTCAAAATTGAAGATTTTGAGTAAGCAAAACTCTGTAAAAATGGCAGTTTTGGTCACTGTGAGGGTTTAAAAAGTGGTTATTCAACATGAGGCCCGATCCAAATGACATTTTGAATCATTTTTGGTAGAGTCCAAAAAATCCATTTTCTGATGAAAAACGATGACCCGGGACCAGTCGAACGTTGAAAAAATAGTCAATATTGATGAAATTTTAACATTTAATCTTTTGACTTTAAATGACGGTTGGATGTGAGTTATTACTTTTTCCACTAAAATAAGTGTGTTTAAAGTCATTTCTGTGCCTGAAATTGGTCAAAATTGAAGATTTTGAGTAAGCAAAACTCTGTAAAAATGGCAATTTTGGTCACTGTGAGGGTTTAAAAAGTGGTTATTCAACATGAGGCCTGATCCAAATGACATTTTGAATCATTTTTGGTAGAGTCTAAAAAATCAATTTTCTGATGAAAAACGATGACCCCGGACCAGTCGAACTTTGAAAAAATGGTCAATATTGATGAAATTTTAACATTTAATCTTTTGACTTTAAATGACGGTTGGATGTGAGTTATTACTTTTTCAACTAAAATAAGTGTGTTTAAGTCATTTCTGTGCCTGAAATTGGTCAAAATTGAAGATTTTGAGTAAGCAAAACTCTGTAAAAATGGCAATTTTGGTCACTGTGAGGGTTTAAAAAGTGGTTATTCAACATGAGGCCTGATCCAAATGACATTTTGAATCATTTTTGGTAGAGTCCAAAAAATCCATTTTCTGATGAAAAACGATGACCCCGGACAAGTCGAACGTTGAAAAAATGGTCAATATTGATGAGATTTTTAACATTTAATCTTTTGACTTTAAATGACGGTTGGATGTGAGTTATTACTTTTTCAACTAAAATAAGTGTGTTTAAAGTCATTTCTAAGCCTGAAATTGGTCAAAATTGAAGATTTTGAGTAAGCAAAACTCTGTAAAAATGGCAATTTTGGTCACTGTGAGGGTTTAAAAAGTGGTTATTCAACATGAGGCCCGATCCAAATGACATTTTGAATCATTTTTGGTAGAGTCCAAAAAATCAATTTTCTGATGAAAAACGATGACCCCGGACCAGTCGAACGTTGAAAAAATGGTCAATATTGATGAAATTTTAACATTTAATCTTTTGACTTTAAATGACGGTTGGATGTGAGTTATTACTTTTTCAACTAAAATAAGTGTGTTTAAAGTCATTTCTGTGCCTGAAATTGGTCAAAATTGAAGATTTTGAGTAAGCAAAACTCTGTAAAAATGGCAATTTTGGTCACTGTGAGGGTTTAAAAAGTGGTTATTCAACATGAGGCCCGATCCAAATGACATTTTGAATCATTTTTGGTAGAGTCCAAAAAATCAATTTTCTGATGAAAAACGATGACCCCGGACCAGTCGAACGTTGAAAAAATGGTCAATATTGATGAAATTTTAACATTTAATCTTTTGACTTTAAATGACGGTTGGATGTGAGTTATTACTTTTTCAACTAAAATAAGTGTGTTTAAAGTCATTTCTGTGCCTGAAATTGGTCAAAATTGAAGATTTTGAGTAAGCAAAACTCTGCAAAAATGGCAATTTTGGTCACTTTGAGGGTTTAAAAAGTGGTTATTCAACATGAGGCTCGATCCAAATGACATTTTGAATCATTTTTGGTAGAGTCCAAAAAATCAATTTTCTGATGAAAAACGATGACCCCGGACCAGTCGAACGTTGAAAAAATGGTCAATATTGATGAAATTTTAACATTTAATCTTTTGACTTTAAATGACGGTTGGATGTGAGTTATTACTTTTTCAACTAAAATAAGTGTGTTTAAAGTCATTTCTGTGCCTGAAATTGGTCAAAATTGAAGATTTTGAGTAAGCAAAACTCTGCAAAAATGGCAATTTTGGTCACTGTGAGGGTTTAAAAAGTGGTTATTCAACATGAGGCCCGATTCAAATGACATTTTGAATCATTTTTGGTAGAGTCCAAAAAATCAATTTTCTGATGAAAAACGATGACCCCGGACCAGTCGAACGTTGAAAAAATGGTCAATATTGATGAAATTTTAACATTTAATCTTTTGACTTTAAATGACGGTTGGATGTGAGTTATTACTTTTTCAACTAAAATAAGTGTGTTTAAAGTCATTTCTGTGCCTGAAATTGGTCAAAATTGAAGATTTTGAGTAAGCAAAACTCTGTAAAAATGGCAGTTTTGGTCACTGTGAGGGTTTAAAAAGTGGTTATTCAACATGAGGCCCGATCCAAATGACATTTTGAATCATTTTTGGTAGAGTCCAAAAAATCAATTTTCTGATGAAAAACGATGACCCCGGACCAGTCGAACGTTGAAAAAATGGTCAATATTGATGAAATTTTAACATTTAATCTTTTGACTTTAAATGACGGTTGGATGTGAGTTATTACTTTTTCAACTAAAATAAGTGTGTTTAAAGTCATTTCTGTGCCTGAAATTGGTCAAAATTGAAGATTTTGAGTAAGCAAAACTCTGTAAAAATGGCAATTTTGGTCACTGTGAGGGTTTAAAAAGTGGTTATTCAACATGAGGCCCGATCCAAATGACATTTTGAATCATTTTTGGTAGAGTCCAAAAAATCAATTTTCTGATGAAAAACGATGACCCGGGACCAGTCGAACGTTGAAAAAATGGTCAATATTGATGAAATTTTAACATTTAATCTTTTGACTTTAAATGACGGTTGGATGTGAGTTATTACTTTTTCAACTAAAATAAGTGTGTTTAAAGTCATTTCTGTGCCTGAAATTGGTCAAAATTGAAGATTTTGAGTAAGCAAAACTCTGTAAAAATGGCAATTTTGGTCACTGTGAGGGTTTAAAAAGTGGTTATTCAACATGAGGCCCGATCCAAATGACATTTTGAATCATTTTTGGTAGAGTCCAAAAAATCCATTTTCTGATGAAAAACGATGACCCCGGACCAGTCGAACATTGAAAAAATGGTCAATATTGATGAAATTTTAACATTTAATCTTTTGACTTTAAATGACGGTTGGATGTGAGTTATTACTTTTTCAACTAAAATAAGTGTGTTTAAAGTCATTTCTGTGCCTGAAATTGGTCAAAATTGAAGATTTTGAGTAAGCAAAACTCTGTAAAAATGGCAATTTTGGTCACTGTGAGGGTTTAAAAAGTGGTTATTCAACATGAGGCCCGATCCAAATGACATTTTGAATCATTTTTGGTAGAGTCCAAAAAATCCATTTTCTGATGAAAAACGATGACCCCGGACCAGTCGAACGTTGAAAAAATGGTCAATATTGATGAAATTTTAACATTTAATCTTTTGACTTTAAATGACGGTTGGATGTGAGTTATTACTTTTTCAACTAAAATAAGTGTGTTTAAAGTCATTTCTGTGCCTGAAATTGGTCAAAATTGAAGATTTTGAGTAAGCAAAACTCTGTAAAAATGGCAGTTTTGGTCACTGTGAGGGTTTAAAAAGTGGTTATTCAACATGAGGCCTGATCCAAATGACATTTTGAATCATTTTTGGTAGAGTCCAAAAAATCCATTTTCTGATGAAAAACGATGACCCGGGACCTGTCGAACGTTGAAAAAATGGTCAATATTGATGAAATTTTAACATTTAATCTTTTGACTTTAAATGACGGTTGGATGTGAGTTATTACTTTTTCAACTAAAATAAGTGTGTTTAAAGTCATTTCTGTGCCTGAAATTGGTCAAAATTGAAGATTTTGAGTAAGCAAAACTCTGTAAAAATGGCAATTTTGGTCACTGTGAGGGTTTAAAAAGTGGTTATTCAACATGAAGCCCGATCCAAATGACATTTTGAATCATTTTTGGTAGAGTCCAAAAAATCCATTTTCTGATGAAAAACGATGACCCCGGACCAGTCGAACGTTGAAAAAATGGTCAATATTGATGAAATTTTAACATTTAATCTTTTGACTTTAAATGACGGTTGGATGTGAGTTATTACTTTTTCAACTAAAATAAGTGTGTTTAAAGTCATTTCTGTGCCTGAAATTGGTCAAAATTGTATATTTTGAGTAAGCAAAACTCTGTAAAAATGGCAATTTTGGTCACTGTGAGGGTTTAAAAAGTGGTTATTCAACATGAGGCCCGATCCAAATGACATTTTGAATCATTTTTGGTAGAGTCCAAAAAATCAATTTTCTGATGAAAAACGATGACCCCGGACCAGTCGAACGTTGGAAAAATGGTCAATATTGATGAAATTTTAACATTTAATCTTTTGACTTTAAATGACGGTTGGATGTGAGTTATTACTTTTTCAACTAAAATAAGTGTGTTTAAAGTCATTTCTGTGCCTGAAATTGGTCAAAATTGTATATTTTGAGTAAGCAAAACTCTGTAAAAATGGCAATTTTGGTCACTGTGAGGGTTTAAAAAGTGGTTATTCAACATGAGGCCCGATCCAAATGACATTTTGAATCATTTTTGGTAGAGTCCAAAAAATCCATTTTCTGATGAAAAACGATGACCCCGGACCAGTCGAACATTGAAAAAATGGTCAATATTGATGAAATTTTAACATTTAATCTTTTGACTTTAAATGACGGTTGGATGTGAGTTATTACTTTTTCAACTAAAATAAGTGTGTTTAAAGTCATTTCTGTGCCTGAAATTGGTCAAAATTGAAGATTTTGAGTAAGCAAAACTCTGTAAAAATGGCAATTTTGGTCACTGTGAGGGTTTAAAAAGTGGTTATTCAACATGAGGCCCGATCCAAATGACATTTTGAATCATTTTTGGTAGAGTCCAAAAAAATCAATTTTCTGATGAAAAACGATGACCCCGGACCAGTCGAACGTTGAAAAAATTGGTCAATATTGATGACATTTTAACATTTAATCTTTTGACTTTAAATGACGGTTGGATGTGAGTTATTACTTTTTCAACTAAAATAAGTGTGTTTAAAGTCATTTCTGTGCCTGAAATTGGTCAAAATTGAAGATTTTGAGTAAGCAAAACTCTGTAAAAATGGCAATTTTGGTCACTGTGAGGGTTTAAAAAGTGGTTATTCAACATGAGGCCCGATCCAAATGACATTTTGAATCATTTTTGGTAGAGTCCAAAAAATCAATTTTCTGATGAAAAACGATGACCCCGGACCAGTCGAACGTTGAAAAAATGGTCAATATTGATGAAATTTTAACATTTAATCTTTTGACTTTAAATGACGGTTGGATGTGAGTTATTACTTTTTCAACTAAAATAAGTGTGTTTAAAGTCATTTCTGTGCCTGAAATTGGTCAAAATTGAAGATTTTGAGTAAGCAAAACTCTGTAAAAATGGCAATTTTGGTCACTGTGAGGGTTTAAAAAGTGGTTATTCAACATGAGGCCCGATCCAAATGACATTTTGAATCATTTTTGGTAGAGTCCAAAAAATCAATTTTCTGATGAAAAACGATGACCCCGGACCAGTCGAACGTTGAAAAAATGGTCAATATTGATGAAATTTTAACATTTAATCTTTTGACTTTAAATGACGGTTGGATGTGAGTTATTACTTTTTCAACTAAAATAAGTGTGTTTAAAGTCATTTCTGTGCCTGAAATTGGTCAAAATTGAAGATTTTGAGTAAGCAAAACTCTGCAAAAATGGCAATTTTGGTCACTTTGAGGGTTTAAAAAGTGGTTATTCAACATGAGGCTCGATCCAAATGACATTTTGAATCATTTTTGGTAGAGTCCAAAAAATCAATTTTCTGATGAAAAACGATGACCCCGGACCAGTCGAACGTTGAAAAAATGGTCAATATTGATGAAATTTTAACATTTAATCTTTTGACTTTAAATGACGGTTGGATGTGAGTTATTACTTTTTCAACTAAAATAAGTGTGTTTAAAGTCATTTCTGTGCCTGAAATTGGTCAAAATTGAAGATTTTGAGTAAGCAAAACTCTGCAAAAATGGCAATTTTGGTCACTGTGAGGGTTTAAAAAGTGGTTATTCAACATGAGGCCCGATTCAAATGACATTTTGAATCATTTTTGGTAGAGTCCAAAAAATCAATTTTCTGATGAAAAACGATGACCCCGGACCAGTCGAACGTTGAAAAAATGGTCAATATTGATGAAATTTTAACATTTAATCTTTTGACTTTAAATGACGGTTGGATGTGAGTTATTACTTTTTCAACTAAAATAAGTGTGTTTAAAGTCATTTCTGTGCCTGAAATTGGTCAAAATTGAAGATTTTGAGTAAGCAAAACTCTGTAAAAATGGCAGTTTTGGTCACTGTGAGGGTTTAAAAAGTGGTTATTCAACATGAGGCCCGATCCAAATGACATTTTGAATCATTTTTGGTAGAGTCCAAAAAATCAATTTTCTGATGAAAAACGATGACCCCGGACCAGTCGAACGTTGAAAAAATGGTCAATATTGATGAAATTTTAACATTTAATCTTTTGACTTTAAATGACGGTTGGATGTGAGTTATTACTTTTTCAACTAAAATAAGTGTGTTTAAAGTCATTTCTGTGCCTGAAATTGGTCAAAATTGAAGATTTTGAGTAAGCAAAACTCTGTAAAAATGGCAATTTTGGTCACTGTGAGGGTTTAAAAAGTGGTTATTCAACATGAGGCCCGATCCAAATGACATTTTGAATCATTTTTGGTAGAGTCCAAAAAATCAATTTTCTGATGAAAAACGATGACCCGGGACCAGTCGAACGTTGAAAAAATGGTCAATATTGATGAAATTTTAACATTTAATCTTTTGACTTTAAATGACGGTTGGATGTGAGTTATTACTTTTTCAACTAAAATAAGTGTGTTTAAAGTCATTTCTGTGCCTGAAATTGGTCAAAATGGAAGATTTTGAGTAAGCAAAACTCTGTAAAAATGGCAATTTTGGTCACTGTGAGGGTTTAAAAAGTGGTTATTCAACATGAGGCCCGATCCAAATGACATTTTGAATCATTTTTGGTAGAGTCCAAAAAATCCATTTTCTGATGAAAAACGATGACCCCGGACCAGTCGAACATTGAAAAAATGGTCAATATTGATGAAATTTTAACATTTAATCTTTTGACTTTAAATGACGGTTGGATGTGAGTTATTACTTTTTCAACTAAAATAAGTGTGTTTAAAGTCATTTCTGTGCCTGAAATTGGTCAAAATTGAAGATTTTGAGTAAGCAAAACTCTGTAAAAATGGCAATTTTGGTCACTGTGAGGGTTTAAAAAGTGGTTATTCAACATGAGGCCCGATCCAAATGACATTTTGAATCATTTTTGGTAGAGTCCAAAAAATCCATTTTCTGATGAAAAACGATGACCCCGGACCAGTCGAACGTTGAAAAAATGGTCAATATTGATGAAATTTTAACATTTAATCTTTTGACTTTAAATGACGGTTGGATGTGAGTTATTACTTTTTCAACTAAAATAAGTGTGTTTAAAGTCATTTCTGTGCCTGAAATTGGTCAAAATTGAAGATTTTGAGTAAGCAAAACTCTGTAAAAATGGCAGTTTTGGTCACTGTGAGGGTTTAAAAAGTGGTTATTCAACATGAGGCCTGATCCAAATGACATTTTGAATCATTTTTGGTAGAGTCCAAAAAATCCATTTTCTGATGAAAAACGATGACCCGGGACCTGTCGAACGTTGAAAAAATGGTCAATATTGATGAAATTTTAACATTTAATCTTTTGACTTTAAATGACGGTTGGATGTGAGTTATTACTTTTTCAACTAAAATAAGTGTGTTTAAAGTCATTTCTGTGCCTGAAATTGGTCAAAATTGAAGATTTTGAGTAAGCAAAACTCTGTAAAAATGGCAATTTTGGTCACTGTGAGGGTTTAAAAAGTGGTTATTCAACATGAAGCCCGATCCAAATGACATTTTGAATCATTTTTGGTAGAGTCCAAAAAATCCATTTTCTGATGAAAAACGATGACCCCGGACCAGTCGAACGTTGAAAAAATGGTCAATATTGATGAAATTTTAACATTTAATCTTTTGACTTTAAATGACGGTTGGATGTGAGTTATTACTTTTTCAACTAAAATAAGTGTGTTTAAAGTCATTTCTGTGCCTGAAATTGGTCAAAATTGTATATTTTGAGTAAGCAAAACTCTGTAAAAATGGCAATTTTGGTCACTGTGAGGGTTTAAAAAGTGGTTATTCAACATGAGGCCCGATCCAAATGACATTTTGAATCATTTTTGGTAGAGTCCAAAAAATCAATTTTCTGATGAAAAACGATGACCCCGGACCAGTCGAACGTTGGAAAAATGGTCAATATTGATGAAATTTTAACATTTAATCTTTTGACTTTAAATGACGGTTGGATGTGAGTTATTACTTTTTCAACTAAAATAAGTGTGTTTAAAGTCATTTCTGTGCCTGAAATTGGTCAAAATTGTATATTTTGAGTAAGCAAAACTCTGTAAAAATGGCAATTTTGGTCACTGTGAGGGTTTAAAAAGTGGTTATTCAACATGAGGCCCGATCCAAATGACATTTTGAATCATTTTTGGTAGAGTCCAAAAAATCCATTTTCTGATGAAAAACGATGACCCCGGACCAGTCGAACATTGAAAAAATGGTCAATATTGATGAAATTTTAACATTTAATCTTTTGACTTTAAATGACGGTTGGATGTGAGTTATTACTTTTTCAACTAAAATAAGTGTGTTTAAAGTCATTTCTGTGCCTGAAATTGGTCAAAATTGAAGATTTTGAGTAAGCAAAACTCTGTAAAAATGGCAATTTTGGTCACTGTGAGGGTTTAAAAAGTGGTTATTCAACATGAGGCCCGATCCAAATGACATTTTGAATCATTTTTGGTAGAGTCCAAAAAAATCAATTTTCTGATGAAAAACGATGACCCCGGACCAGTCGAACGTTGAAAAAATGGTCAATATTGATGACATTTTAACATTTAATCTTTTGACTTTAAATGACGGTTGGATGTGAGTTATTACTTTTTCAACTAAAATAAGTGTGTTTAAAGTCATTTCTGTGCCTGAAATTGGTCAAAATTGAAGATTTTGAGTAAGCAAAACTCTGTAAAAATGGCAATTTTGGTCACTGTGAGGGTTTAAAAAGTGGTTATTCAACATGAGGCCCGATCCAAATGACATTTTGAATCATTTTTGGTAGAGTCCAAAAAATCAATTTTCTGATGAAAAACGATGACCCCGGACCAGTCGAACGTTGAAAAAATGGTCAATATTGATGAAATTTTAACATTTAATCTTTTGACTTTAAATGACGGTTGGATGTGAGTTATTACTTTTTCAACTAAAATAAGTGTGTTTAAAGTCATTTCTGTGCCTGAAATTGGTCAAAATTGAAGATTTTGAGTAAGCAAAACTCTGTAAAAATGGCAGTTTTGGTCACTGTGAGGGTTTAAAAAGTGGTTATTCAACATGAGGCCTGATCCAAATGACATTTTGAATCATTTTTGGTAGAGTCCAAAAAATCCATTTTCTGATGAAAAACGATGACCCGGGACCAGTCGAACGTTGAAAAAATGGTCAATATTGATGAAATTTTAACATTTAATCTTTTGACTTTAAATGACGGTTGGATGTGAGTTATTACTTTTTCAACTAAAATAAGTGTGTTTAAAGTCATTTCTGTGCCTGAAATTGGTCAAAATTGAAGATTTTGAGTAAGCAAAACTCTGTAAAAATGGCAATTTTGGTCACTGTGAGGGTTTAAAAAGTGGTTATTCAACATGAGGCCCGATCCAAATGACATTTTGAATCATTTTTGGTAGAGTCCAAAAAATCAATTTTCTGATGAAAAACGATGACCCCGGACCAGTCGAACGTTGAAAAAATGGTCAATATTGATGAAATTTTAACATTTAATCTTTTGACTTTAAATGACGGTTGGATGTGAGTTATTACTTTTTCAACTAAAATAAGTGTGTTTAAAGTCATTTCTGTGCCTGAAATTGGTCAAAATTGAAGATTTTGAGTAAGCAAAACTCTGTAAAAATGGCAGTTTTGGTCACTGTGAGGGTTTAAAAAGTGGTTATTCAACATGAGGCCTGATCCAAATGACATTTTGAATCATTTTTGGTAGAGTCCAAAAAATCAATTTTCTGATGAAAAACGATGACCCCGGACCAGTCGAACGTTGAAAAAATGGTCAATATTGATGAAATTTTAACATTTAATCTTTTGACTTTAAATGACGGTTGGATGTGAGTTATTACTTTTTCAACTAAAATAAGTGTGTTTAAGTCATTTCTGTGCCTGAAATTGGTCAAAATTGAAGATTTTGAGTAAGCAAAACTCTGTAAAAATGGCAATTTTGGTCACTGTGAGGGTTTAAAAAGTGGTTATTCAACATGAGGCCCGATCCAAATGACATTTTGAATCATTTTTGGTAGAGTCCAAAAAATCAATTTTCTGATGAAAAACGATGACCCCGGACCAGTCGAACGTTGAAAAAATGGTCAATATTGATGAAATTTTAACATTTAATCTTTTGACTTTAAATGACGGTTGGATGTGAGTTATTACTTTTTCAACTAAAATAAGTGTGTTTAAAGTCATTTCTGTGCCTGAAATTGGTCAAAATTGTATATTTTGAGTAAGCAAAACTCTGTAAAAATGGCAATTTTGGTCACTGTGAGGGTTTAAAAAGTGGTTATTCAACATGAGGCCCGATCCAAATGACATTTTGAATCATTTTTGGTAGAGTCCAAAAAATCAATTTTCTGATGAAAAACGATGACCCCGGACCAGTCGAACGTTGAAAAAATGGTCAATATTGATGAAATTTTAACATTTAATCTTTTGACTTTAAATGACGGTTGGATGTGAGTTATTACTTTTTCAACTAAAATAAGTGTGTTTAAAGTCATTTCTGTGCCTGAAATTGGTCAAAATTGAAGATTTTGAGTAAGCAAAACTCTGCAAAAATGGCAATTTTGGTCACTTTGAGGGTTTAAAAAGTGGTTATTCAACATGAGGCTCGATCCAAATGACATTTTGAATCATTTTTGGTAGAGTCCAAAAAATCAATTTTCTGATGAAAAACGATGACCCCGGACCAGTCGAACGTTGAAAAAATGGTCAATATTGATGAAATTTTAACATTTAATCTTTTGACTTTAAATGACGGTTGGATGTGAGTTATTACTTTTTCAACTAAAATAAGTGTGTTTAAAGTCATTTCTGTGCCTGAAATTGGTCAAAATTGAAGATTTTGAGTAAGCAAAACTCTGCAAAAATGGCAATTTTGGTCACTGTGAGGGTTTAAAAAGTGGTTATTCAACATGAGGCCCGATCCAAATGACATTTTGAATCATTTTTGGTAGAGTCCAAAAAATCAATTTTCTGATGAAAAACGATGACCCCGGACCAGTCGAACGTTGAAAAAATGGTCAATATTGATGAAATTTTAACATTTAATCTTTTGACTTTAAATGACGGTTGGATGTGAGTTATTACTTTTTCAACTAAAATAAGTGTGTTTAAAGTCATTTCTGTGCCTGAAATTGGTCAAAATTGAAGATTTTGAGTAAGCAAAACTCTGTAAAAATGGCAGTTTTGGTCACTGTGAGGGTTTAAAAAGTGGTTATTCAACATGAGGCCCGATCCAAATGACATTTTGAATCATTTTTGGTAGAGTCCAAAAAATCAATTTTCTGATGAAAAACGATGACTCCGGACCAGTCGAACGTTGCAAAAATGGTCAATATTGATGAAATTTTAACATTTAATCTTTTGACTTTAAATGACGGTTGGATGTGAGTTATTACTTTTTCAACTAAAATAAGTGTGTTTAAAGTCATTTCTGTGCCTGAAATTGGTCAAAATTGAAGATTTTGAGTAAGCAAAACTCTGTAAAAATGGCAATTTTGGTCACTGTGAGGGTTTAAAAAGTGGTTATTCAACATGAGGCTCGATCCAAATGACATTTTGAATCATTTTTGGTAGAGTCCAAAAAATCAATTTTCTGATGAAAAACGATGACCCCGGACCAGTCGAACATTGAACAATGGTCAATATTGATGAAATTTTAATATTTAATCTTTTCACTTTAAATGACGGTTGGATGTGAGTTATTACTTTTTCAACTAAAATAAGTGTGTTTAAAGTCATTTCTGTGCCTGAAATTGGTCAAAATTGAAGATTTTGAGTAAGCAAAACTCTGTAAAAATGGCAATTTTGGTCACTGTTAGGGTTTAAAAAGTGGTTATTCAACATGAGGCCCGATCCAAATGACATTTTGAATCATTTTTGGTAGAGTCCAAAAAATCCATTTTCTGATGAAAAACGATGACCCGGGACCAGTCGAACGTTGAAAAAATGGTCAATATTGATGAAATTTTAACATTTAATCTTTTGACTTTAAATGACGGTTGGATGTGAGTTATTACTTTTTCAACTAAAATAAGTGTGTTTAAAGTCATTTCTGTGCCTGAAATTGGTCAAAATTGAAGATTTTGAGTAAGCAAAACTCTGTAAAAATGGCAGTTTTGGTCACTGTGAGGGTTTAAAAAGTGGTTATTCAACATGAGGCCTGATCCAAATGACATTTTGAATCATTTTTGGTAGAGTCCAAAAAATCCATTTTCTGATGAAAAACGATGACCCCGGACCAGTCGAACGTTGAAAAAATGGTCAATATTGATGAAATTTTAACATTTAATCTTTTGACTTTAAATGACGGTTGGATGTGAGTTATTACTTTTTCAACTAAAATAAGTGTGTTTAAAGTCATTTCTGTGCCTGAAATTGGTCAAAATTGAAGATTTTGAGTAAGCAAAACTCTGTAAAAATGGCAATTTTGGTCACTGCGAGGGTTTAAAAAGTGGTTATTCAACATGAGGCCCGATCCAAATGACATTTTGAATCATTTTTGGTAGAGTCCAAAAAATCAATTTTCTGATAAAAAACGATGACCTCGGACCAGTCGAACGTTGAAAAAAATTGGTCAATATTGATGAAATTTTAACATTTAATCTTTTGACTTTAAATGACGGTTGGATGTGAGTTATTACTTTTTCAACTAAAATAAGTGTGTTTAAAGTCATTTCTGTGCCTGAAATTGGTCAAAATTGAAGATTTTGAGTAAGCAAAATTCTGTAAAAATGGCAATTTTGGTCACTGTGAGGGTTTAAAAAGTGGTTATTCAACATGAGGCCCGATCCAAATGACATTTTGAATCATTTTTGGTAGAGTCTAAAAAATCAATTTTCTGATGAAAAACGATGACCCCATGACCAGTCGAACTTTGAAAAAATGGTCAATATTGATGAAATTTTAACATTTAATCTTTTGACTTTAAATGACGGTTGGATGTGAGTTATTACTTTTTCAACTAAAATAAGTGTGTTTAAGTCATTTCTGTGCCTGAAATTGGTCAAAATTGAAGATTTTGAGTAAGCAAAACTCTGTAAAAATGGCAATTTTGGTCACTGTGAGGGTTTAAAAAGTGGTTATTCAACATGAGGCCCGATCCAAATGACATTTTGAATCATTTTTGGTAGAGTCCAAAAAATCAATTTTCTGATGAAAAACGATGACCCCGGACCAGTCGAACGTTGAAAAAATGGTCAATATTGATGAAATTTTAACATTTAATCTTTTGACTTTAAATGACGGTTGGATGTGAGTTATTACTTTTTCAACTAAAATAAGTGTGTTTAAAGTCATTTCTGTGCCTGAAATTGGTCAAAATTAAAGATTTTGAGTAAGCAAAACTCTGTAAAAATGGCAATTTTGGTCACTGTGAGGGTTTAAAAAGTGGTTATTCAACATGAGGCCCGATCCAAATGACATTTTGAATCATTTTTGGTAGAGTCCAAAAAATCAATTTTCTGATAAAAAACGATGACCCCGGACCAGTCGAACGTTGAAAAAATGGTCAATATTGATGAAATTTTAACATTTAATCTTTTGACTTTAAATGACGGTTGGATGTGAGTTATTACTTTTTCAACTAAAATAAGTGTGTTTAAAGTCATTTCTGTGCCTGAAATTGGTCAAAATTGAAGATTTTGAGTAAGCAAAACTCTGTAAAAATGGCAATTTTGGTCACTGTGAGGGTTTAAAAAGTGGTTATTCAACATGAGGCCCGATCCAAATGACATTTTGAATCATTTTTGGTAGAGTCCAAAAAATCAATTTTCTGATGAAAAACGATGACCCCGGACCAGTCGAACGTTGAAAAAATGGTCAATATTGATGAAATTTTAACATTTAATCTTTTGACTTTAAATGACGGTTGGATGTGAGTTATTACTTTTTCAACTAAAATAAGTGTGTTTAAAGTCATTTCTGTGCCTGAAATTGGTCAAAATTGTATATTTTGAGTAAGCAAAACTCTGTAAAAATGGCAATTTTGGTCACTGTGAGGGTTTAAAAAGTGGTTATTCAACATGAGGCCCGATCCAAATGACATTTTGAATCATTTTTGGTAGAGTCCAAAAAATCAATTTTCTGATGAAAAACGATGACCCCGGACCAGTCGAACGTTGAAAAAATGGTCAATATTGATGAAATTTTAACATTTAATCTTTTGACTTTAAATGACGGTTGGATGTGAGTTATTACTTTTTCAACTAAAATAAGTGTGTTTAAAGTCATTTCTGTGCCTGAAATTGGTCAAAATTGAAGATTTTGAGTAAGCAAAACTCTGCAAAAATGGCAATTTTGGTCACTTTGAGGGTTTAAAAAGTGGTTATTCAACATGAGGCTCGATCCAAATGACATTTTGAATCATTTTTGGTAGAGTCCAAAAAATCAATTTTCTGATGAAAAACGATGACCCCGGACCAGTCGAACGTTGAAAAAATGGTCAATATTGATGAAATTTTAACATTTAATCTTTTGACTTTAAATGACGGTTGGATGTGAGTTATTACTTTTTCAACTAAAATAAGTGTGTTTAAAGTCATTTCTGTGCCTGAAATTGGTCAAAATTGAAGATTTTGAGTAAGCAAAACTCTGCAAAAATGGCAATTTTGGTCACTGTGAGGGTTTAAAAAGTGGTTATTCAACATGAGGCCCGATCCAAATGACATTTTGAATCATTTTTGGTAGAGTCCAAAAAATCAATTTTCTGATGAAAAACGATGACCCCGGACCAGTCGAACGTTGAAAAAATGGTCAATATTGATGAAATTTTAACATTTAATCTTTTGACTTTAAATGACGGTTGGATGTGAGTTATTACTTTTTCAACTAAAATAAGTGTGTTTAAAGTCATTTCTGTGCCTGAAATTGGTCAAAATTGAAGATTTTGAGTAAGCAAAACTCTGTAAAAATGGCAGTTTTGGTCACTGTGAGGGTTTAAAAAGTGGTTATTCAACATGAGGCCCGATCCAAATGACATTTTGAATCATTTTTGGTAGAGTCCAAAAAATCAATTTTCTGATGAAAAACGATGACTCCGGACCAGTCGAACGTTGAAAAAATGGTCAATATTGATGAAATTTTAACATTTAATCTTTTGACTTTAAATGACGGTTGGATGTGAGTTATTACTTTTTCAACTAAAAAAAGTGTGTTTAAAGTCATTTCTGTGCCTGAAATTGGTCAAAATTGAAGATTTTGAGTAAGCAAAACTCTGTAAAAATGGCAATTTTGGTCACTGTGAGGGTTTAAAAAGTGGTTATTCAACATGAGGCTCGATCCAAATGACATTTTGAATCATTTTTGGTAGAGTCCAAAAAATCAATTTTCTGATGAAAAACGATGACCCCGGACCAGTCGAACATTGAAAAAATGGTCAATATTGATGAAATTTTAATATTTAATCTTTTCACTTTAAATGACGGTTGGATGTGAGTTATTACTTTTTCAACTAAAATAAGTGTGTTTAAAGTCATTTCTGTGCCTGAAATTGGTCAAAATTGAAGATTTTGAGTAAGCAAAACTCTGTAAAAATGGCAATTTTGGTCACTGTGAGGGTTTAAAAAGTGGTTATTCAACATGAGGCCCGATCCAAATGACATTTTGAATCATTTTTGGTAGAGTCCAAAAAATCCATTTTCTGATGAAAAACGATGACCCCGGACCAGTCGAACGTTGAAAAAATGGTCAATATTGATGAAATTTTAACATTTAATCTTTTGACTTTAAATGACGGTTGGATGTGAGTTATTACTTTTTCAACTAAAATAAGTGTGTTTAAAGTCATTTCTGTGCCTGAAATTGGTCAAAATTGAAGATTTTGAGTAAGCAAAACTCTGTAAAAATGGCAATTTTGGTCACTGCGAGGGTTTAAAAAGTGGTTATTCAACATGAGGCCCGATCCAAATGACATTTTGAATCATTTTTGGTAGAGTCCAAAAAATCAATTTTCTGATAAAAAACGATGACCTCGGACCAGTCGAACGTTGAAAAAAATTGGTCAATATTGATGAAATTTTAACATTTAATCTTTTGACTTTAAATGACGGTTGGATGTGAGTTATTACTTTTTCAACTAAAATAAGTGTGTTTAAAGTCATTTCTGTGCCTGAAATTGGTCAAAATTGAAGATTTTGAGTAAGCAAAATTCTGTAAAAATGGCAATTTTGGTCACTGTGAGGGTTTAAAAAGTGGTTATTCAACATGAGGCCCGATCCAAATGACATTTTGAATCATTTTTGGTAGAGTCTAAAAAATCAATTTTCTGATGAAAAACGATGACCCCGGACCAGTCGAACTTTGAAAAAATGGTCAATATTGATGAAATTTTAACATTTAATCTTTTGACTTTAAATGACGGTTGGATGTGAGTTATTACTTTTTCAACTAAAATAAGTGTGTTTAAGTCATTTCTGTGCCTGAAATTGGTCAAAATTGAAGATTTTGAGTAAGCAAAACTCTGTAAAAATGGCAATTTTGGTCACTGTGAGGGTTTAAAAAGTGGTTATTCAACATGAGGCCCGATCCAAATGACATTTTGAATCATTTTTGGTAGAGTCCAAAAAATCAATTTTCTGATGAAAAACGATGACCCCGGACCAGTCGAACGTTGAAAAAATGGTCAATATTGATGAAATTTTAACATTTAATCTTTTGACTTTAAATGACGGTTGGATGTGAGTTATTACTTTTTCAACTAAAATAAGTGTGTTTAAAGTCATTTCTGTGCCTGAAATTGGTCAAAATTAAAGATTTTGAGTAAGCAAAACTCTGTAAAAATGGCAATTTTGGTCACTGTGAGGGTTTAAAAAGTGGTTATTCAACATGAGGCCCGATCCAAATGACATTTTGAATCATTTTTGGTAGAGTCCAAAAAATCAATTTTCTGATAAAAAACGATGACCCCGGACCAGTCGAACGTTGAAAAAATGGTCAATATTGATGAAATTTTAACATTTAATCTTTTGACTTTAAATGACGGTTGGATGTGAGTTATTACTTTTTCAACTAAAATAAGTGTGTTTAAAGTCATTTCTGTGCCTGAAATTGGTCAAAATTGAAGATTTTGAGTAAGCAAAACTCTGTAAAAATGGCAATTTTGGTCACTGTGAGGGTTTAAAAAGTGGTTATTCAACATGAGGCCCGATCCAAATGACATTTTGAATCATTTTTGGTAGAGTCCAAAAAATCAATTTTCTGATGAAAAACGATGACCCCGGACCAGTCGAACGTTGAAAAAATGGTCAATATTGATGAAATTTTAACATTTAATCTTTTGACTTTAAATGACGGTTGGATGTGAGTTATTACTTTTTCAACTAAAATAAGTGTGTTTAAAGTCATTTCTGTGCCTGAAATTGGTCAAAATTGAAGATTTTGAGTAAGCAAAACTCTGCAAAAATGGCAATTTTGGTCACTTTGAGGGTTTAAAAAGTGGTTATTCAACATGAGGCTCGATCCAAATGACATTTTGAATCATTTTTGGTAGAGTCCAAAAAATCAATTTTCTGATGAAAAACGATGACCTCGGACCAGTCGAACGTTGAAAAAATGGTCAATATTGATGACATTTTAACATTTAATCTTTTGACTTTAAATGACGGTTGGATGTGAGTTATTACTTTTTCAACTAAAATAAGTGTGTTTAAAGTCATTTCTGTGCCTGAAATTGGTCAAAATTGAAGATTTTGAGTAAGCAAAACTCTGCAAAAATGGCAATTTTGGTCACTGTGAGGGTTTAAAAAGTGGTTATTCAACATGAGGCCCGATCCAAATGACATTTTGAATCATTTTTGGTAGAGTCCAAAAAATCAATTTTCTGATGAAAAACGATGACCCCGGACCAGTCGAACGTTGAAAAAATGGTCAATATTGATGAAATTTTAACATTTAATCTTTTGACTTTAAATGACGGTTGGATGTGAGTTATTACTTTTTCAACTAAAATAAGTGTGTTTAAAGTCATTTCTGTGCCTGAAATTGGTCAAAATTGAAGATTTTGAGTAAGCAAAACTCTGTAAAAATGGCAATTTTGGTCACTGTGAGGGTTTAAAAAGTGGTTATTCAACATGAGGCCCGATCCAAATGACATTTTGAATCATTTTTGGTAGAGTCCAAAAAATCAATTTTCTGATGAAAAACGATGACCCCGGACCAGTCGAACATTGAAAAAATGGTCAATATTGATGAAATTTTAATATTTAATCTTTTCACTTTAAATGACGGTTGGATGTGAGTTATTACTTTTTCAACTAAAATAAGTGTGTTTAAAGTCATTTCTGTGCCTGAAATTGGTCAAAATTGAAGATTTTGAGTAAGCAAAACTCTGTAAAAATGGCAATTTTGGTCACTGTGAGGGTTTAAAAAGTGGTTATTCAACATCAGGCCCGATCCAAATGACATTTTGAATCATTTTTGGTAGAGTCCAAAAAATCCATTTTCTGATGAAAAACGATGACCCGGGACCAGTCGAACTTTGAAAAAATGGTCAATATTGATGAAATTTTAACATTTAATCTTTTGACTTTAAATGACGGTTGGATGTGAGTTATTACTTTTTCAACTAAAATAAGTGTGTTTAAAGTCATTTCTGTGCCTGAAATTGGTCAAAATTGAAGATTTTGAGTAAGCAAAACTCTGTAAAAATGGCAATTTTGGTCACTGTGAGGGTTTAAAAAGTGGTTATTCAACATCAGGCCCGATCCAAATGACATTTTGAATCATTTTTGGTAGAGTCCAAAAAATCAATTTTCTGATGAAAAACGATGACCCCGGACCAGTCGAACTTTGAAAAAATGGTCAATATTGATGAAATTTTAACATTTAATCTTTTGACTTTAAATGACGGTTGGATGTGAGTTATTACTTTTTCAACTAAAATAAGTGTGTTTAAGTCATTTCTGTGCCTGAAATTGGTCAAAATTGAAGATTTTGAGTAAGCAAAACTCTGTAAAAATGGCAATTTTGGTCACTGTGAGGGTTTAAAAAGTGGTTATTCAACATGAGGCCTGATCCAAATGACATTTTGAATCATTTTTGGTAGAGTCCAAAAAATCCATTTTCTGATGAAAAACGAAGACCCCGGACCAGTCGAAAGTTGAAAAAATGGTCAATATTGATGAGATTTTAACATTTAATCTTTTGACTTTAAATGACGGTTGGATGTGAGTTATTACTTTTTCAACTAAAATAAGTGTGTTTAAAGTCATTTCTAAGCCTGAAATTGGTCAAAATTGAAGATTTTGAGTAAGCAAAACTCTGTAAAAATGGCAATTTTGGTCACTGTGAGGGTTTAAAAAGTGGTTATTCAACATGAGGCCCGATCCAAATGACATTTTGAATCATTTTTGGTAGAGTCCAAAAAATCAATTTTCTGATGAAAAACGATGACCCCGGACCAGTCGAACGTTGAAAAAATGGTCAATATTGATGAAATTTTAACATTTAATCTTTTGACTTTAAATGACGGTTGGATGTGAGTTATTACTTTTTCAACTAAAATAAGTGTGTTTAAAGTCATTTCTGTGCCTGAAATTGGTCAAAATTGAAGATTTTGAGTAAGCAAAACTCTGTAAAAATGGCAATTTTGGTCACTGTGAGGGTTTAAAAAGTGGTTATTCAACATGAGGCCCGATCCAAATGACATTTTGAATCATTTTTGGTAGAGTCCAAAAAATCAATTTTCTGATGAAAAACGATGACCCCGGACCAGTCGAACGTTGAAAAAATGGTCAATATTGATGAAATTTTAACATTTAATCTTTTGACTTTAAATGACGGTTGGATGTGAGTTATTACTTTTTCAACTAAAATAAGTGTGTTTAAAGTCATTTCTGTGCCTGAAATTGGTCAAAATTGAAGATTTTGAGTAAGCAAAACTCTGCAAAAATGGCAATTTTGGTCACTTTGAGGGTTTAAAAAGTGGTTATTCAACATGAGGCTCGATCCAAATGACATTTTGAATCATTTTTGGTAGAGTCCAAAAAATCAATTTTCTGATGAAAAACGATGACCCCGGACCAGTCGAACGTTGAAAAAATGGTCAATATTGATGAAATTTTAACATTTAATCTTTTGACTTTAAATGACGGTTGGATGTGAGTTATTACTTTTTCAACTAAAATAAGTGTGTTGAAAGTCATTTCTGTGCCTGAAATTGGTCAAAATTGAAGATTTTGAGTAAGCAAAACTCTGCAAAAATGGCAATTTTGGTCACTGTGAGGGTTTAAAAAGTGGTTATTCAACATGAGGCCCGATCCAAATGACATTTTGAATCATTTTTGGTAGAGTCCAAAAAATCAATTTTCTGATGAAAAACGATGACCCCGGACCAGTCGAACGTTGAAAAAATGGTCAATATTGATGAAATTTTAACATTTAATCTTTTGACTTTAAATGACGGTTGGATGTGAGTTATTACTTTTTCAACTAAAATAAGTGTGTTTAAAGTCATTTCTGTGCCTGAAATTGGTCAAAATTGAAGATTTTGAGTAAGCAAAACTCTGTAAAAATGGCAGTTTTGGTCACTGTGAGGGTTTAAAAAGTGGTTATTCAACATGAGGCCCGATCCAAATGACATTTTGAATCATTTTTGGTAGAGTCCAAAAAATCAATTTTCTGATGAAAAACGATGACCCCGGACCAGTCGAACGTTGAAAAAATGGTCAATATTGATGAAATTTTAACATTTAATCTTTTGACTTTAAATGACGGTTGGATGTGAGTTATTACTTTTTCAACTAAAATAAGTGTGTTTAAAGTCATTTCTGTGCCTGAAATTGGTCAAAATTGAAGATTTTGAGTAAGCAAAACTCTGTAAAAATGGCAATTTTGGTCACTGTGAGGGTTTAAAAAGTGGTTATTCAACATGAGGCCCGATCCAAATGACATTTTGAATCATTTTTGGTAGAGTCCAAAAAATCAATTTTCTGATGAAAAACGATGACCCGGGACCAGTCGAACGTTGAAAAAATGGTCAATATTGATGAAATTTTAACATTTAATCTTTTGACTTTAAATGACGGTTGGATGTGAGTTATTACTTTTTCAACTAAAATAAGTGTGTTTAAAGTCATTTCTGTGCCTGAAATTGGTCAAAATTGAAGATTTTGAGTAAGCAAAACTCTGTAAAAATGGCAATTTTGGTCACTGTGAGGGTTTAAAAAGTGGTTATTCAACATGAGGCCCGATCCAAATGACATTTTGAATCATTTTTGGTAGAGTCCAAAAAATCAATTTTCTGATGAAAAACGATGACCCCGGACCAGTCAAACGTTGAAAAAATGGTCAATATTGATGAAATTTTAACATTTAATCTTTTGACTTTAAATGACGGTTGGATGTGAGTTATTACTTTTTCAACTAAAATAAGTGTGTTGAAAGTCATTTCTGTGCCTGAAATTGGACAAAATTGAAGATTTTGAGTAAGCAAAACTCTGCAAAAATGGCAATTTTGGTCACTGTGAGGGTTTAAAAAGTGGTTATTCAACATGAGGCCCGATCCAAATGACATTTTGAATCATTTTTGGTAGAGTCCAAAAAATCAATTTTCTGATGAAAAACGATGACCCCGGACCAGTCGAACGTTGAAAAAATGGTCAATATTGATGAAATTTTAACATTTAATCTTTTGACTTTAAATGACGGTTGGATGTGAGTTATTACTTTTTCAACTAAAATAAGTGTGTTTAAAGTCATTTCTGTGCCTGAAATTGGTCAAAATTGAAGATTTTGAGTAAGCAAAACTCTGTAAAAATGGCAGTTTTGGTCACTGTGAGGGTTTAAAAAGTGGTTATTCAACATGAGGCCCGATCCAAATGACATTTTGAATCATTTTTGGTAGAGTCCAAAAAATCAATTTTCTGATGAAAAACGATGACCCCGGACCAGTCGAACGTTGAAAAAATGGTCAATATTGATGAAATTTTAACATTTAATCTTTTGACTTTAAATGACGGTTGGATGTGAGTTATTACTTTTTCAACTAAAATAAGTGTGTTGAAAGTCATTTCTGTGCCTGAAATTGGTCAAAATTGAAGATTTTGAGTAAGCAAAACTCTGCAAAAATGGCAATTTTGGTCACTGTGAGGGTTTAAAAAGTGGTTATTCAACATGAGGCCCGATCCAAATGACATTTTGAATCATTTTTGGTAGAGTCCAAAAAATCAATTTTCTGATGAAAAACGATGACCCCGGACCAGTCGAACGTTGAAAAAATGGTCAATATTGATGAAATTTTAACATTTAATCTTTTGACTTTAAATGACGGTTGGATGTGAGTTATTACTTTTTCAACTAAAATAAGTGTGTTTAAAGTCATTTCTGTGCCTGAAATTGGTCAAAATTGAAGATTTTGAGTAAGCAAAACTCTGTAAAAATGGCAGTTTTGGTCACTGTGAGGGTTTAAAAAGTGGTTATTCAACATGAGGCCCGATCCAAATGACATTTTGAATCATTTTTGGTAGAGTCCAAAAAATCAATTTTCTGATGAAAAACGATGACCCCGGACCAGTCGAACGTTGAAAAAATGGTCAATATTGATGAAATTTTAACATTTAATCTTTTGACTTTAAATGACGGTTGGATGTGAGTTATTACTTTTTCAACTAAAATAAGTGTGTTTAAAGTCATTTCTGTGCCTGAAATTGGTCAAAATTGAAGATTTTGAGTAAGCAAAACTCTGTAAAAATGGCAATTTTGGTCACTGTGAGGGTTTAAAAAGTGGTTATTCAACATGAGGCCCGATCCAAATGACATTTTGAATCATTTTTGGTAGAGTCCAAAAAATCAATTTTCTGATGAAAAACGATGACCCGGGACCAGTCGAACGTTGAAAAAATGGTCAATATTGATGAAATTTTAACATTTAATCTTTTGACTTTAAATGACGGTTGGATGTGAGTTATTACTTTTTCAACTAAAATAAGTGTGTTTAAAGTCATTTCTGTGCCTGAAATTGGTCAAAATTGAAGATTTTGAGTAAGCAAAACTCTGTAAAAATGGCAATTTTGGTCACTGTGAGGGTTTAAAAAGTGGTTATTCAACATGAGGCCCGATCCAAATGACATTTTGAATCATTTTTGGTAGAGTCCAAAAAATCAATTTTCTGATGAAAAACGATGACCCCGGACCAGTCGAACGTTGAAAAAATGGTCAATATTGATGAAATTTTAACATTTAATCTTTTGACTTTAAATGACGGTTGGATGTGAGTTATTACTTTTTCAACTAAAATAAGTGTGTTTAAAGTCATTTCTGTGCCTGAAATTGGTCAAAATTGAAGATTTTGAGTAAGCAAAACTCTGTAAAAATGGCAATTTTGGTCACTGTGAGGGTTTAAAAAGTGGTTATTCAACATGAGGCCCGATCCAAATGACATTTTGAATCATTTTTGGTAGAGTCCAAAAAATCAATTTTCTGATGAAAAACGATGACCCCGGACCAGTCGAACGTTGAAAAAATGGTCAATATTGATGAAATTTTAACATTTAATCTTTTGACTTTAAATGACGGTTGGATGTGAGTTATTACTTTTTCAACTAAAATAAGTGTGTTTAAAGTCATTTCTGTGCCTGAAATTGGTCAAAATTGAAGATTTTGAGTAAGCAAAACTCTGCAAAAATGGCAATTTTGGTCACTTTGAGGGTTTAAAAAGTGGTTATTCAACATGAGGCTCGATCCAAATGACATTTTGAATCATTTTTGGTAGAGTCCAAAAAATCAATTTTCTGATGAAAAACGATGACCCCGGACCAGTCGAACGTTGAAAAAATGGTCAATATTGATGAAATTTTAACATTTAATCTTTTGACTTTAAATGACGGTTGGATGTGAGTTATTACTTTTTCAACTAAAATAAGTGTGTTGAAAGTCATTTCTGTGCCTGAAATTGGTCAAAATTGAAGATTTTGAGTACGCAAAACTCTGTAAAAATTGCAGTTTTGGTCACTGTGAGGGTTTAAAAAGTGGTTATTCAACATGAGGCCCGATCCAAATGACATTTTGAATCATTTTTGGTAGAGTCCAAAAAATCAATTTTCTGATGAAAAACGATGACCCCGGACCAGTCGAACGTTGAAAAAATGGTCAATATTGATGAAATTTTAACATTTAATCTTTTGACTTTAAATGACGGTTGGATGTGAGTTATTACTTTTTCAACTAAAATAAGTGTGTTTAAAGTCATTTCTGTGCCTGAAATTGGTCAAAATTGAAGATTTTGAGTAAGCAAAACTCTGTAAAAATGGCAGTTTTGGTCACTGTGAGGGTTTAAAAAGTGGTTATTCAACATGAGGCCCGATCCAAATGACATTTTGAATCATTTTTGGTAGAGTCCAAAAAATCAATTTTCTGATGAAAAACGATGACCCCGGACCAGTCGAACGTTGAAAAAATGGTCAATATTGATGAAATTTTAACATTTAATCTTTTGACTTTAAATGACGGTTGGATGTGAGTTATTACTTTTTCAACTAAAATAAGTGTGTTTAAAGTCATTTCTGTGCCTGAAATTGGTCAAAATTGAAGATTTTGAGTAAGCAAAACTCTGTAAAAATGGCAATTTTGGTCACTGTGAGGGTTTAAAAAGTGGTTATTCAACATGAGGCCCGATCCAAATGACATTTTGAATCATTTTTGGTAGAGTCCAAAAAATCAATTTTCTGATGAAAAACGATGACCCGGGACCAGTCGAACGTTGAAAAAATGGTCAATATTGATGAAATTTTAACATTTAATCTTTTGACTTTAAATGACGGTTGGATGTGAGTTATTACTTTTCAACTAAAATAAGTGTGTTTAAAGTCATTTCTGTGCCTGAAATTGGTCAAAATTGAAGATTTTGAGTAAGCAAAACTCTGTAAAAATGGCAATTTTGGTCACTGTGAGGGTTTAAAAAGTGGTTATTCAACATGAGGCCCGATCCAAATGACATTTTGAATCATTTTTGGTAGAGTCCAAAAAATCAATTTTCTGATGAAAAACGATGACCCCGGACCAGTCAAACGTTGAAAAAATGGTCAATATTGATGAAATTTTAACATTTAATCTTTTGACTTTAAATGACGGTTGGATGTGAGTTATTACTTTTTCAACTAAAATAAGTGTGTTTAAAGTCATTTCTGTGCCTGAAATTGGTCAAAATTGAAGATTTTGAGTAAGCAAAACTCTGTAAAAATGGCAATTTTGGTCACTGTGAGGGTTTAAAAAGTGGTTATTCAACATGAGGCCCGATCCAAATGACATTTTGAATCATTTTTGGTAGAGTCCAAAAAATCAATTTTCTGATGAAAAACGATGACCCGGGACCAGTCGAACGTTGAAAAAATGGTCAATATTGATGAAATTTTAACATTTAATCTTTTGACTTTAAATGACGGTTGGATGTGAGTTATTACTTTTTCAACTAAAATAAGTGTGTTTAAAGTCATTTCTGTGCCTGAAATTGGTCAAAATTGAAGATTTTGAGTAAGCAAAACTCTGTAAAAATGGCAATTTTGGTCACTGTGAGGGTTTAAAAAGTGGTTATTCAACATGAGGCCCGATCCAAATGACATTTTGAATCATTTTTGGTAGAGTCCAAAAAATCAATTTTCTGATGAAAAACGATGACCCCGGACCAGTCAAACGTTGAAAAAATGGTCAATATTGATGAAATTTTAACATTTAATCTTTTGACTTTAAATGACGGTTGGATGTGAGTTATTACTTTTTCAACTAAAATAAGTGTGTTGAAAGTCATTTCTGTGCCTGAAATTGGACAAAATTGAAGATTTTGAGTAAGCAAAACTCTGCAAAAATGGCAATTTTGGTCACTGTGAGGGTTTAAAAAGTGGTTATTCAACATGAGGCCCGATCCAAATGACATTTTGAATCATTTTTGGTAGAGTCCAAAAAATCAATTTTCTGATGAAAAACGATGACCCCGGACCAGTCGAACGTTGAAAAAATGGTCAATATTGATGAAATTTTAACATTTAATCTTTTGACTTTAAATGACGGTTGGATGTGAGTTATTACTTTTTCAACTAAAATAAGTGTGTTTAAAGTCATTTCTGTGCCTGAAATTGGTCAAAATTGAAGATTTTGAGTAAGCAAAACTCTGTAAAAATGGCAGTTTTGGTCACTGTGAGGGTTTAAAAAGTGGTTATTCAACATGAGGCCCGATCCAAATGACATTTTGAATCATTTTTGGTAGAGTCCAAAAAATCAATTTTCTGATGAAAAACGATGACCCCGGACCAGTCGAACGTTGAAAAAATGGTCAATATTGATGAAATTTTAACATTTAATCTTTTGACTTTAAATGACGGTTGGATGTGAGTTATTACTTTTTCAACTAAAATAAGTGTGTTGAAAGTCATTTCTGTGCCTGAAATTGGTCAAAATTGAAGATTTTGAGTAAGCAAAACTCTGCAAAAATGGCAATTTTGGTCACTGTGAGGGTTTAAAAAGTGGTTATTCAACATGAGGCCCGATCCAAATGACATTTTGAATCATTTTTGGTAGAGTCCAAAAAATCAATTTTCTGATGAAAAACGATGACCCCGGACCAGTCGAACGTTGAAAAAATGGTCAATATTGATGAAATTTTAACATTTAATCTTTTGACTTTAAATGACGGTTGGATGTGAGTTATTACTTTTTCAACTAAAATAAGTGTGTTTAAAGTCATTTCTGTGCCTGAAATTGGTCAAAATTGAAGATTTTGAGTAAGCAAAACTCTGTAAAAATGGCAGTTTTGGTCACTGTGAGGGTTTAAAAAGTGGTTATTCAACATGAGGCCCGATCCAAATGACATTTTGAATCATTTTTGGTAGAGTCCAAAAAATCAATTTTCTGATGAAAAACGATGACCCCGGACCAGTCGAACGTTGAAAAAATGGTCAATATTGATGAAATTTTAACATTTAATCTTTTGACTTTAAATGACGGTTGGATGTGAGTTATTACTTTTTCAACTAAAATAAGTGTGTTTAAAGTCATTTCTGTGCCTGAAATTGGTCAAAATTGAAGATTTTGAGTAAGCAAAACTCTGTAAAAATGGCAATTTTGGTCACTGTGAGGGTTTAAAAAGTGGTTATTCAACATGAGGCCCGATCCAAATGACATTTTGAATCATTTTTGGTAGAGTCCAAAAAATCAATTTTCTGATGAAAAACGATGACCCGGGACCAGTCGAACGTTGAAAAAATGGTCAATATTGATGAAATTTTAACATTTAATCTTTTGACTTTAAATGACGGTTGGATGTGAGTTATTACTTTTTCAACTAAAATAAGTGTGTTTAAAGTCATTTCTGTGCCTGAAATTGGTCAAAATTGAAGATTTTGAGTAAGCAAAACTCTGTAAAAATGGCAATTTTGGTCACTGTGAGGGTTTAAAAAGTGGTTATTCAACATGAGGCCCGATCCAAATGACATTTTGAATCATTTTTGGTAGAGTCCAAAAAATCAATTTTCTGATGAAAAACGATGACCCCGGACCAGTCGAACGTTGAAAAAATGGTCAATATTGATGAAATTTTAACATTTAATCTTTTGACTTTAAATGACGGTTGGATGTGAGTTATTACTTTTTCAACTAAAATAAGTGTGTTTAAAGTCATTTCTGTGCCTGAAATTGGTCAAAATTGAAGATTTTGAGTAAGCAAAACTCTGTAAAAATGGCAATTTTGGTCACTGTGAGGGTTTAAAAAGTGGTTATTCAACATGAGGCCCGATCCAAATGACATTTTGAATCATTTTTGGTAGAGTCCAAAAAATCAATTTTCTGATGAAAAACGATGACCCCGGACCAGTCGAACGTTGAAAAAATGGTCAATATTGATGAAATTTTAACATTTAATCTTTTGACTTTAAATGACGGTTGGATGTGAGTTATTACTTTTTCAACTAAAATAAGTGTGTTTAAAGTCATTTCTGTGCCTGAAATTGGTCAAAATTGAAGATTTTGAGTAAGCAAAACTCTGCAAAAATGGCAATTTTGGTCACTTTGAGGGTTTAAAAAGTGGTTATTCAACATGAGGCTCGATCCAAATGACATTTTGAATCATTTTTGGTAGAGTCCAAAAAATCAATTTTCTGATGAAAAACGATGACCCCGGACCAGTCGAACGTTGAAAAAATGGTCAATATTGATGAAATTTTAACATTTAATCTTTTGACTTTAAATGACGGTTGGATGTGAGTTATTACTTTTTCAACTAAAATAAGTGTGTTGAAAGTCATTTCTGTGCCTGAAATTGGTCAAAATTGAAGATTTTGAGTACGCAAAACTCTGTAAAAATTGCAGTTTTGGTCACTGTGAGGGTTTAAAAAGTGGTTATTCAACATGAGGCCCGATCCAAATGACATTTTGAATCATTTTTGGTAGAGTCCAAAAAATCAATTTTCTGATGAAAAACGATGACCCCGGACCAGTCGAACGTTGAAAAAATGGTCAATATTGATGAAATTTTAACATTTAATCTTTTGACTTTAAATGACGGTTGGATGTGAGTTATTACTTTTTCAACTAAAATAAGTGTGTTTAAAGTCATTTCTGTGCCTGAAATTGGTCAAAATTGAAGATTTTGAGTAAGCAAAACTCTGTAAAAATGGCAGTTTTGGTCACTGTGAGGGTTTAAAAAGTGGTTATTCAACATGAGGCCCGATCCAAATGACATTTTGAATCATTTTTGGTAGAGTCCAAAAAATCAATTTTCTGATGAAAAACGATGACCCCGGACCAGTCGAACGTTGAAAAAATGGTCAATATTGATGAAATTTTAACATTTAATCTTTTGACTTTAAATGACGGTTGGATGTGAGTTATTACTTTTTCAACTAAAATAAGTGTGTTTAAAGTCATTTCTGTGCCTGAAATTGGTCAAAATTGAAGATTTTGAGTAAGCAAAACTCTGTAAAAATGGCAATTTTGGTCACTGTGAGGGTTTAAAAAGTGGTTATTCAACATGAGGCCCGATCCAAATGACATTTTGAATCATTTTTGGTAGAGTCCAAAAAATCAATTTTCTGATGAAAAACGATGACCCGGGACCAGTCGAACGTTGAAAAAATGGTCAATATTGATGAAATTTTAACATTTAATCTTTTGACTTTAAATGACGGTTGGATGTGAGTTATTACTTTTCAACTAAAATAAGTGTGTTTAAAGTCATTTCTGTGCCTGAAATTCGTCAAAATTGAAGATTTTGAGTAAGCAAAACTCTGTAAAAATGGCAATTTTGGTCACTGTGAGGGTTTAAAAAGTGGTTATTCAACATGAGGCCCGATCCAAATGACATTTTGAATCATTTTTGGTAGAGTCCAAAAAATCAATTTTCTGATGAAAAACGATGACCCCGGACCAGTCAAACGTTGAAAAAATGGTCAATATTGATGAAATTTTAACATTTAATCTTTTGACTTTAAATGACGGTTGGATGTGAGTTATTACTTTTTCAACTAAAATAAGTGTGTTTAAAGTCATTTCTGTGCCTGAAATTGGTCAAAATTGAAGATTTTGAGTAAGCAAAACTCTGTAAAAATGGCAGTTTTGGTCACTGTGAGGGTTTAAAAAGTGGTTATTCAACATGAGGCCTGATCCAAATGACATTTTGAATCATTTTTGGTAGAGTCCAAAAAATCCATTTTCTGATGAAAAACGATGACCCCGGACCAGTCGAACGTTGAAAAAATGGTCAATATTGATGAAATTTTAACATTTAATCTTTTGACTTTAAATGACGGTTGGATGTGAGTTATTACTTTTTCAACTAAAATAAGTGTGTTTAAAGTCATTTCTGTGCCTGAAATTGGTCAAAATTGAAGATTTTGAGTAAGCAAAACTCTGTAAAAATGGCAATTTTGGTCACTGTGAGGGTTTAAAAAGTGGTTATTCAACATGAGGCCCGATCCAAATGACATTTTGAATCATTTTTGGTAGAGTCCAAAAAATCAATTTTCTGATAAAAAACGATGACCTCGGACCAGTCGAACGTTGAAAAAATGGTCAATATTGATGAAATTTTAACATTTAATCTTTTGACTTTAAATGACGGTTGGATGTGAGTTATTACTTTTTCAACTAAAATAAGTGTGTTTAAAGTCATTTCTGTGCCTGAAATTGGTCAAAATTGAAGATTTTGAGTAAGCAAAACTCTGCAAAAATGGCAATTTTGGTCACTTTGAGGGTTTAAAAAGTGGTTATTCAACATGAGGCTCGATCCAAATGACATTTTGAATCATTTTTGGTAGAGTCCAAAAAATCAATTTTCTGATGAAAAACGATGACCTCGGACCAGTCGAACGTTGAAAAAATGGTCAATATTGATGAAATTTTAACATTTAATCTTTTGACTTTAAATGACGGTTGGATGTGAGTTATTACTTTTTCAACTAAAATAAGTGTGTTTAAAGTCATTTCTGTGCCTGAAATTGGTCAAAATTGAAGATTTTGAGTAAGCAAAACTCTGCAAAAATGGCAATTTTGGTCACTGTGAGGGTTTAAAAAGTGGTTATTCAACATGAGGCCCGATCCAAATGACATTTTGAATCATTTTTGGTAGAGTCCAAAAAATCAATTTTCTGATGAAAAACGATGACCCCGGACCAGTCGAACGTTGAAAAAATGGTCAATATTGATGAAATTTTAACATTTAATCTTTTGACTTTAAATGACGGTTGGATGTGAGTTATTACTTTTTCAACTAAAATAAGTGTGTTTAAAGTCATTTCTGTGCCTGAAATTGGTCAAAATTGAAGATTTTGAGTAAGCAAAACTCTGTAAAAATGGCAATTTTGGTCACTGTGAGGGTTTAAAAAGTGGTTATTCAACATGAGGCCCGATCCAAATGACATTTTGAATCATTTTTGGTAGAGTCCAAAAAATCAATTTTCTGATGAAAAACGATGACCCCGGACCAGTCGAACATTGAAAAAATGGTCAATATTGATGAAATTTTAATATTTAATCTTTTCACTTTAAATGACGGTTGGATGTGAGTTATTACTTTTTCAACTAAAATAAGTGTGTTTAAAGTCATTTCTGTGCCTGAAATTGGTCAAAATTGAAGATTTTGAGTAAGCAAAACTCTGTAAAAATGGCAATTTTGGTCACTGTGAGGGTTTAAAAAGTGGTTATTCAACATCAGGCCCGATCCAAATGACATTTTGAATCATTTTTGGTAGAGTCCAAAAAATCCATTTTCTGATGAAAAACGATGACCCGGGACCAGTCGAACTTTGAAAAAATGGTCAATATTGATGAAATTTTAACATTTAATCTTTTGACTTTAAATGACGGTTGGATGTGAGTTATTACTTTTTCAACTAAAATAAGTGTGTTTAAAGTCATTTCTGTGCCTGAAATTGGTCAAAATTGAAGATTTTGAGTAAGCAAAACTCTGTAAAAATGGCAATTTTGGTCACTGTGAGGGTTTAAAAAGTGGTTATTCAACATCAGGCCCGATCCAAATGACATTTTGAATCATTTTTGGTAGAGTCCAAAAAATCAATTTTCTGATGAAAAACGATGACCCCGGACCAGTCGAACTTTGAAAAAATGGTCAATATTGATGAAATTTTAACATTTAATCTTTTGACTTTAAATGACGGTTGGATGTGAGTTATTACTTTTTCAACTAAAATAAGTGTGTTTAAGTCATTTCTGTGCCTGAAATTGGTCAAAATTGAAGATTTTGAGTAAGCAAAACTCTGTAAAAATGGCAATTTTGGTCACTGTGAGGGTTTAAAAAGTGGTTATTCAACATGAGGCCTGATCCAAATGACATTTTGAATCATTTTTGGTAGAGTCCAAAAAATCCATTTTCTGATGAAAAACGAAGACCCCGGACCAGTCGAAAGTTGAAAAAATGGTCAATATTGATGAGATTTTAACATTTAATCTTTTGACTTTAAATGACGGTTGGATGTGAGTTATTACTTTTTCAACTAAAATAAGTGTGTTTAAAGTCATTTCTAAGCCTGAAATTGGTCAAAATTGAAGATTTTGAGTAAGCAAAACTCTGTAAAAATGGCAATTTTGGTCACTGTGAGGGTTTAAAAAGTGGTTATTCAACATGAGGCCCGATCCAAATGACATTTTGAATCATTTTTGGTAGAGTCCAAAAAATCAATTTTCTGATGAAAAACGATGACCCCGGACCAGTCGAACGTTGAAAAAATGGTCAATATTGATGAAATTTTAACATTTAATCTTTTGACTTTAAATGACGGTTGGATGTGAGTTATTACTTTTTCAACTAAAATAAGTGTGTTTAAAGTCATTTCTGTGCCTGAAATTGGTCAAAATTGAAGATTTTGAGTAAGCAAAACTCTGTAAAAATGGCAATTTTGGTCACTGTGAGGGTTTAAAAAGTGGTTATTCAACATGAGGCCCGATCCAAATGACATTTTGAATCATTTTTGGTAGAGTCCAAAAAATCAATTTTCTGATGAAAAACGATGACCCCGGACCAGTCGAACGTTGAAAAAATGGTCAATATTGATGAAATTTTAACATTTAATCTTTTGACTTTAAATGACGGTTGGATGTGAGTTATTACTTTTTCAACTAAAATAAGTGTGTTTAAAGTCATTTCTGTGCCTGAAATTGGTCAAAATTGAAGATTTTGAGTAAGCAAAACTCTGCAAAAATGGCAATTTTGGTCACTTTGAGGGTTTAAAAAGTGGTTATTCAACATGAGGCTCGATCCAAATGACATTTTGAATCATTTTTGGTAGAGTCCAAAAAATCAATTTTCTGATGAAAAACGATGACCCCGGACCAGTCGAACGTTGAAAAAATGGTCAATATTGATGAAATTTTAACATTTAATCTTTTGACTTTAAATGACGGTTGGATGTGAGTTATTACTTTTTCAACTAAAATAAGTGTGTTGAAAGTCATTTCTGTGCCTGAAATTGGTCAAAATTGAAGATTTTGAGTAAGCAAAACTCTGCAAAAATGGCAATTTTGGTCACTGTGAGGGTTTAAAAAGTGGTTATTCAACATGAGGCCCGATCCAAATGACATTTTGAATCATTTTTGGTAGAGTCCAAAAAATCAATTTTCTGATGAAAAACGATGACCCCGGACCAGTCGAACGTTGAAAAAATGGTCAATATTGATGAAATTTTAACATTTAATCTTTTGACTTTAAATGACGGTTGGATGTGAGTTATTACTTTTTCAACTAAAATAAGTGTGTTTAAAGTCATTTCTGTGCCTGAAATTGGTCAAAATTGAAGATTTTGAGTAAGCAAAACTCTGTAAAAATGGCAATTTTGGTCACTGTGAGGGTTTAAAAAGTGGTTATTCAACATGAGGCCCGATCCAAATGACATTTTGAATCATTTTTGGTAGAGTCCAAAAAATCAATTTTCTGATGAAAAACGATGACCCGGGACCAGTCGAACGTTGAAAAAATGGTCAATATTGATGAAATTTTAACATTTAATCTTTTGACTTTAAATGACGGTTGGATGTGAGTTATTACTTTTTCAACTAAAATAAGTGTGTTTAAAGTCATTTCTGTGCCTGAAATTGGTCAAAATTGAAGATTTTGAGTAAGCAAAACTCTGTAAAAATGGCAATTTTGGTCACTGTGAGGGTTTAAAAAGTGGTTATTCAACATGAGGCCCGATCCAAATGACATTTTGAATCATTTTTGGTAGAGTCCAAAAAATCAATTTTCTGATGAAAAACGATGACCCCGGACCAGTCAAACGTTGAAAAAATGGTCAATATTGATGAAATTTTAACATTTAATCTTTTGACTTTAAATGACGGTTGGATGTGAGTTATTACTTTTTCAACTAAAATAAGTGTGTTGAAAGTCATTTCTGTGCCTGAAATTGGACAAAATTGAAGATTTTGAGTAAGCAAAACTCTGCAAAAATGGCAATTTTGGTCACTGTGAGGGTTTAAAAAGTGGTTATTCAACATGAGGCCCGATCCAAATGACATTTTGAATCATTTTTGGTAGAGTCCAAAAAATCAATTTTCTGATGAAAAACGATGACCCCGGACCAGTCGAACGTTGAAAAAATGGTCAATATTGATGAAATTTTAACATTTAATCTTTTGACTTTAAATGACGGTTGGATGTGAGTTATTACTTTTTCAACTAAAATAAGTGTGTTTAAAGTCATTTCTGTGCCTGAAATTGGTCAAAATTGAAGATTTTGAGTAAGCAAAACTCTGTAAAAATGGCAGTTTTGGTCACTGTGAGGGTTTAAAAAGTGGTTATTCAACATGAGGCCCGATCCAAATGACATTTTGAATCATTTTTGGTAGAGTCCAAAAAATCAATTTTCTGATGAAAAACGATGACCCCGGACCAGTCGAACGTTGAAAAAATGGTCAATATTGATGAAATTTTAACATTTAATCTTTTGACTTTAAATGACGGTTGGATGTGAGTTATTACTTTTTCAACTAAAATAAGTGTGTTGAAAGTCATTTCTGTGCCTGAAATTGGTCAAAATTGAAGATTTTGAGTAAGCAAAACTCTGCAAAAATGGCAATTTTGGTCACTGTGAGGGTTTAAAAAGTGGTTATTCAACATGAGGCCCGATCCAAATGACATTTTGAATCATTTTTGGTAGAGTCCAAAAAATCAATTTTCTGATGAAAAACGATGACCCCGGACCAGTCGAACGTTGAAAAAATGGTCAATATTGATGAAATTTTAACATTTAATCTTTTGACTTTAAATGACGGTTGGATGTGAGTTATTACTTTTTCAACTAAAATAAGTGTGTTTAAAGTCATTTCTGTGCCTGAAATTGGTCAAAATTGAAGATTTTGAGTAAGCAAAACTCTGTAAAAATGGCAGTTTTGGTCACTGTGAGGGTTTAAAAAGTGGTTATTCAACATGAGGCCCGATCCAAATGACATTTTGAATCATTTTTGGTAGAGTCCAAAAAATCAATTTTCTGATGAAAAACGATGACCCCGGACCAGTCGAACGTTGAAAAAATGGTCAATATTGATGAAATTTTAACATTTAATCTTTTGACTTTAAATGACGGTTGGATGTGAGTTATTACTTTTTCAACTAAAATAAGTGTGTTTAAAGTCATTTCTGTGCCTGAAATTGGTCAAAATTGAAGATTTTGAGTAAGCAAAACTCTGTAAAAATGGCAATTTTGGTCACTGTGAGGGTTTAAAAAGTGGTTATTCAACATGAGGCCCGATCCAAATGACATTTTGAATCATTTTTGGTAGAGTCCAAAAAATCAATTTTCTGATGAAAAACGATGACCCGGGACCAGTCGAACGTTGAAAAAATGGTCAATATTGATGAAATTTTAACATTTAATCTTTTGACTTTAAATGACGGTTGGATGTGAGTTATTACTTTTTCAACTAAAATAAGTGTGTTTAAAGTCATTTCTGTGCCTGAAATTGGTCAAAATTGAAGATTTTGAGTAAGCAAAACTCTGTAAAAATGGCAATTTTGGTCACTGTGAGGGTTTAAAAAGTGGTTATTCAACATGAGGCCCGATCCAAATGACATTTTGAATCATTTTTGGTAGAGTCCAAAAAATCAATTTTCTGATGAAAAACGATGACCCCGGACCAGTCGAACGTTGAAAAAATGGTCAATATTGATGAAATTTTAACATTTAATCTTTTGACTTTAAATGACGGTTGGATGTGAGTTATTACTTTTTCAACTAAAATAAGTGTGTTTAAAGTCATTTCTGTGCCTGAAATTGGTCAAAATTGAAGATTTTGAGTAAGCAAAACTCTGTAAAAATGGCAATTTTGGTCACTGTGAGGGTTTAAAAAGTGGTTATTCAACATGAGGCCCGATCCAAATGACATTTTGAATCATTTTTGGTAGAGTCCAAAAAATAAATTTTCTGATGAAAAACGATGACCCCGGACCAGTCGAACGTTGAAAAAATGGTCAATATTGATGAAATTTTAACATTTAATCTTTTGACTTTAAATGACGGTTGGATGTGAGTTATTACTTTTTCAACTAAAATAAGTGTGTTTAAAGTCATTTCTGTGCCTGAAATTGGTCAAAATTGAAGATTTTGAGTAAGCAAAACTCTGCAAAAATGGCAATTTTGGTCACTTTGAGGGTTTAAAAAGTGGTTATTCAACATGAGGCTCGATCCAAATGACATTTTGAATCATTTTTGGTAGAGTCCAAAAAATCAATTTTCTGATGAAAAACGATGACCCCGGACCAGTCGAACGTTGAAAAAATGGTCAATATTGATGAAATTTTAACATTTAATCTTTTGACTTTAAATGACGGTTGGATGTGAGTTATTACTTTTTCAACTAAAATAAGTGTGTTGAAAGTCATTTCTGTGCCTGAAATTGGTCAAAATTGAAGATTTTGAGTAAGCAAAACTCTGCAAAAATGGCAATTTTGGTCACTGTGAGGGTTTAAAAAGTGGTTATTCAACATGAGGCCCGATCCAAATGACATTTTGAATCATTTTTGGTAGAGTCCAAAAAATCAATTTTCTGATGAAAAACGATGACCCCGGACCAGTCGAACGTTGAAAAAATGGTCAATATTGATGAAATTTTAACATTTAATCTTTTGACTTTAAATGACGGTTGGATGTGAGTTATTACTTTTTCAACTAAAATAAGTGTGTTTAAAGTCATTTCTGTGCCTGAAATTGGTCAAAATTGAAGATTTTGAGTAAGCAAAACTCTGTAAAAATGGCAGTTTTGGTCACTGTGAGGGTTTAAAAAGTGGTTATTCAACATGAGGCCCGATCCAAATGACATTTTGAATCATTTTTGGTAGAGTCCAAAAAATCAATTTTCTGATGAAAAACGATGACCCCGGACCAGTCGAACGTTGAAAAAATGGTCAATATTGATGAAATTTTAACATTTAATCTTTTGACTTTAAATGACGGTTGGATGTGAGTTATTACTTTTTCAACTAAAATAAGTGTGTTTAAAGTCATTTCTGTGCCTGAAATTGGTCAAAATTGAAGATTTTGAGTAAGCAAAACTCTGTAAAAATGGCAATTTTGGTCACTGTGAGGGTTTAAAAAGTGGTTATTCAACATGAGGCCCGATCCAAATGACATTTTGAATCATTTTTGGTAGAGTCCAAAAAATCAATTTTCTGATGAAAAACGATGACCCGGGACCAGTCGAACGTTGAAAAAATGGTCAATATTGATGAAATTTTAACATTTAATCTTTTGACTTTAAATGACGGTTGGATGTGAGTTATTACTTTTTCAACTAAAATAAGTGTGTTTAAAGTCATTTCTGTGCCTGAAATTGGTCAAAATTGAAGATTTTGAGTAAGCAAAACTCTGTAAAAATGGCAATTTTGGTCACTGTGAGGGTTTAAAAAGTGGTTATTCAACATGAGGCCCGATCCAAATGACATTTTGAATCATTTTTGGTAGAGTCCAAAAAATCAATTTTCTGATGAAAAACGATGACCCCGGACCAGTCAAACGTTGAAAAAATGGTCAATATTGATGAAATTTTAACATTTAATCTTTTGACTTTAAATGACGGTTGGATGTGAGTTATTACTTTTTCAACTAAAATAAGTGTGTTTAAAGTCATTTCTGTGCCTGAAATTGGTCAAAATTGAAGATTTTGAGTAAGCAAAACTCTGTAAAAATGGCAGTTTTGGTCACTGTGAGGGTTTAAAAAGTGGTTATTCAACATGAGGCCTGATCCAAATGACATTTTGAATCATTTTTGGTAGAGTCCAAAAAATCCATTTTCTGATGAAAAACGATGACCCCGGACCAGTCGAACGTTGAAAAAATGGTCAATATTGATGAAATTTTAACATTTAATCTTTTGACTTTAAATGACGGTTGGATGTGAGTTATTACTTTTTCAACTAAAATAAGTGTGTTTAAAGTCATTTCTGTGCCTGAAATTGGTCAAAATTGAAGATTTTGAGTAAGCAAAACTCTGTAAAAATGGCAATTTTGGTCACTGTGAGGGTTTAAAAAGTGGTTATTCAACATGAGGCCCGATCCAAATGACATTTTGAATCATTTTTGGTAGAGTCCAAAAAATCAATTTTCTGATAAAAAACGATGACCTCGGACCAGTCGAACGTTGAAAAAAATTGGTCAATATTGATGAAATTTTAACATTTAATCTTTTGACTTTAAATGACGGTTGGATGTGAGTTATTACTTTTTCAAGTAAAATAAGTGTGTTAAAGTCATTTCTGTGCCTGAAATTGGTCAAATTGAAGATTTTGAGTAAGCAAAATTCTGTAAAAATGGCAATTTTGGTCACTGTGAGGGTTTAAAAAGTGGTTATTCACATGAGGCCCGATCCAAATGACATTTTGAATCATTTTTGGTAGAGTCTAAAAAATCAATTTTCTGATGAAAAACAATGACCCCGGACCAGTCGAACTTTGAAAAAATGGTCAATATTGATGAAATTTTAACATTTAATCTTTTGACTTTAAATGACGGTTGGATGTGAGTTATTACTTTTTCAACTAAAATAAGTGTGTTTAAGTCATTTCTGTGCCTGAAATTGGTCAAAATTGAAGATTTTGAGTAAGCAAAACTCTGTAAAAATGGCAATTTTGGTCACTGTGAGGGTTTAAAAAGTGGTTATTCAACATCAGGCCCGATCCAAATGACATTTTGAATCATTTTTGGTAGAGTCCAAAAAATCAATTTTCTGATGAAAAACGATGACCCCGGACCAGTCGAACGTTGAAAAAATGGTCAATATTGATGAAATTTTAACATTTAATCTTTTGACTTTAAATGACGGTTGGATGTGAGTTATTACTTTTCAACTAAAATAAGTGTGTTTAAAGTCATTTCTGTGCCTGAAATTGGTCAAAATTGAAGATTTTGAGTAAGCAAAACTCTGTAAAAATGGCAATTTTGGTCACTGTGAGGGTTTAAAAAGTGGTTATTCAACATGAGGCCCGATCCAAATGACATTTTGAATCATTTTTGGTAGAGTCCAAAAAATCAATTTTCTGATGAAAAACGATGACCCCGGACCAGTCAAACGTTGAAAAAATGGTCAATATTGATGAATTTTAACATTTAATCTTTTGACTTTAAATGACGGTTGGATGTGAGTTATTACTTTTTCAAATAAAATAAGTGTGTTTAAAGTCATTTCTGTGCCTGAAATTGGTCAAAATTGAAGATTTTGAGTAAGCAAAACTCTGTAAAAATGGCAGTTTTGGTCCCTGTGAGGGTTTAAAAAGTGGTTATTCAACATGAGGCCTGATCCAAATGACATTTTGAATCATTTTTGGTAGAGTCCAAAAAATCCATTTTCTGATGAAAAACGATGACCCCGGACCAGTCGAACGTTGAAAAAATGGTCAATATTGATGAAATTTTAACATTTAATCTTTTGACTTTAAATGACGGTTGGATGTGAGTTATTACTTTTTCAACTAAAATAAGTGTGTTTAAAGTCATTTCTGTGCCTGAAATTGGTCAAAATTGAAGATTTTGAGTAAGCAAAACTCTGTAAAAATGGCAATTTTGGTCACTGTGAGGGTTTAAAAAGTGGTTATTCAACATGAGGCCCGATCCAAATGACATTTTGAATCATTTTTGGTAGAGTCCAAAAAATCAATTTTCTGATAAAAAACGATGACCTCGGACCAGTCGAACGTTGAAAAAAATTGGTCAATATTGATGAAATTTTAACATTTAATCTTTTGACTTTAAATGACGGTTGGATGTGAGTTATTACTTTTTCAACTAAAATAAGTGTGTTTAAAGTCATTTCTGTGCCTGAAATTGGTCAAAATTGAAGATTTTGAGTAGGCAAAATTCTGTAAAAATGGCAATTTTGGTCACTGTGAGGGTTTAAAAAGTGGTTATTCAACATGAGGCCCGATCCAAATGACATTTTGAATCATTTTTGGTAGAGTCCAAAAAATCAATTTTCTGATGAAAAACGATGACCCCGGACCAGTCGAACGTTGAAAAAATGGTCAATATTGATGAAATTTTAACATTTAATCTTTTGACTTTAAATGACGGTTGGATGTGAGTTATTACTTTTTCAACTAAAATAAGTGTGTTTAAAGTCATTTCTGTGCCTGAAATTGGTCAAAATTGAAGATTTTGAGTAAGCAAAACTCTGTAAAAATGGCAATTTTGGTCACTGTGAGGGTTTAAAAAGTGGTTATTCAACATGAGGCCCGATCCAAATGACATTTTGAATCATTTTTGGTAGAGTCCAAAAAATCAATTTTCTGATGAAAAACGATGACCCGGGACCAGTCGAACGTTGAAAAAATGGTCAATATTGATGAAATTTTAACATTTAATCTTTTGACTTTAAATGACGGTTGGATGTGAGTTATTACTTTTTCAACTAAAATAAGTGTGTTTAAAGTCATTTCTGTGCCTGAAATTGGTCAAAATTGAAGATTTTGAGTAAGCAAAACTCTGTAAAAATGGCAATTTTGGTCACTGTGAGGGTTTAAAAAGTGGTTATTCAACATGAGGCCCGATCCAAATGACATTTTGAATCATTTTTGGTAGAGTCCAAAAAATCAATTTTCTGATGAAAAACGATGACCCCGGACCAGTCAAACGTTGAAAAAATGGTCAATATTGATGAAATTTTAACATTTAATCTTTTGACTTTAAATGACGGTTGGATGTGAGTTATTACTTTTTCAACTAAAATAAGTGTGTTTAAAGTCATTTCTGTGCCTGAAATTGGTCAAAATTGAAGATTTTGAGTAAGCAAAACTCTGTAAAAATGGCAGTTTTGGTCACTGTGAGGGTTTAAAAAGTGGTTATTCAACATGAGGCCTGATCCAAATGACATTTTGAATCATTTTTGGTAGAGTCCAAAAAATCCATTTTCTGATGAAAAACGATGACCCCGGACCAGTCGAACGTTGAAAAAATGGTCAATATTGATGAAATTTTAACATTTAATCTTTTGACTTTAAATGACGGTTGGATGTGAGTTATTACTTTTTCAACTAAAATAAGTGTGTTTAAAGTCATTTCTGTGCCTGAAATTGGTCAAAATTGAAGATTTTGAGTAAGCAAAACTCTGTAAAAATGGCAATTTTGGTCACTGTGAGGGTTTAAAAAGTGGTTATTCAACATGAGGCCCGATCCAAATGACATTTTGAATCATTTTTGGTAGAGTCCAAAAAATCAATTTTCTGATAAAAAACGATGACCTCGGACCAGTCGAACGTTGAAAAAAATTGGTCAATATTGATGAAATTTTAACATTTAATCTTTTGACTTTAAATGACGGTTGGATGTGAGTTATTACTTTTTCAAGTAAAATAAGTGTGTTTAAAGTCATTTCTGTGCCTGAAATTGGTCAAAATTGAAGATTTTGAGTAAGCAAAATTCTGTAAAAATGGCAATTTTGGTCACTGTGAGGGTTTAAAAAGTGGTTATTCAACATGAGGCCCGATCCAAATGACATTTTGAATCATTTTTGGTAGAGTCTAAAAAATCAATTTTCTGATGAAAAACAATGACCCCGGACCAGTCGAACTTTGAAAAAATGGTCAATATTGATGAAATTTTAACATTTAATCTTTTGACTTTAAATGACGGTTGGATGTGAGTTATTACTTTTTCAACTAAAATAAGTGTGTTTAAGTCATTTCTGTGCCTGAAATTGGTCAAAATTGAAGATTTTGAGTAAGCAAAACTCTGTAAAAATGGCAATTTTGGTCACTGTGAGGGTTTAAAAAGTGGTTATTCAACATCAGGCCCGATCCAAATGACATTTTGAATCATTTTTGGTAGAGTCCAAAAAATCAATTTTCTGATGAAAAACGATGACCCCGGACCAGTCGAACGTTGAAAAAATGGTCAATATTGATGAAATTTTAACATTTAATCTTTTGACTTTAAATGACGGTTGGATGTGAGTTATTACTTTTTCAACTAAAATAAGTGTGTTTAAAGTCATTTCTGTGCCTGAAATTGGTCAAAATTGAAGATTTTGAGTAAGCAAAACTCTGTAAAAATGGCAATTTTGGTCACTGTGAGGGTTTAAAAAGTGGTTATTCAACATGAGGCCCGATCCAAATGACATTTTGAATCATTTTTGGTAGAGTCCAAAAAATCAATTTTCTGATGAAAAACGATGACCCCGGACCAGTCAAACGTTGAAAAAATGGTCAATATTGATGAAATTTTAACATTTAATCTTTTGACTTTAAATGACGGTTGGATGTGAGTTATTACTTTTTCAAATAAAATAAGTGTGTTTAAAGTCATTTCTGTGCCTGAAATTGGTCAAAATTGAAGATTTTGAGTAAGCAAAACTCTGTAAAAATGGCAGTTTTGGTCCCTGTGAGGGTTTAAAAAGTGGTTATTCAACATGAGGCCTGATCCAAATGACATTTTGAATCATTTTTGGTAGAGTCCAAAAAATCCATTTTCTGATGAAAAACGATGACCCCGGACCAGTCGAACGTTGAAAAAATGGTCAATATTGATGAAATTTTAACATTTAATCTTTTGACTTTAAATGACGGTTGGATGTGAGTTATTACTTTTTCAACTAAAATAAGTGTGTTTAAAGTCATTTCTGTGCCTGAAATTGGTCAAAATTGAAGATTTTGAGTAAGCAAAACTCTGTAAAAATGGCAATTTTGGTCACTGTGAGGGTTTAAAAAGTGGTTATTCAACATGAGGCCCGATCCAAATGACATTTTGAATCATTTTTGGTAGAGTCCAAAAAATCAATTTTCTGATAAAAAACGATGACCTCGGACCAGTCGAACGTTGAAAAAAATTGGTCAATATTGATGAAATTTTAACATTTAATCTTTTGACTTTAAATGACGGTTGGATGTGAGTTATTACTTTTTCAACTAAAATAAGTGTGTTTAAAGTCATTTCTGTGCCTGAAATTGGTCAAAATTGAAGATTTTGAGTAGGCAAAATTCTGTAAAAATGGCAATTTTGGTCACTGTGAGGGTTTAAAAAGTGGTTATTCAACATGAGGCCCGATCCAAATGACATTTTGAATCATTTTTGGTAGAGTCTAAAAAATCAATTTTCTGATGAAAAACAATGACCCCGGACCAGTCGAACTTTGAAAAAATGGTCAATATTGATGAAATTTTAACATTTAATCTTTTGACTTTAAATGACGGTTGGATGTGAGTTATTACTTTTTCAACTAAAATAAGTGTGTTTAAAGTCATTTCTAAGCCTGAAATTGGTCAAAATTGAAGATTTTGAGTAAGCAAAACTCTGTAAAAATGGCAATTTTGGTCACTGTGAGGGTTTAAAAAGTGGTTATTCAACATGAGGCCCGATCCAAATGACATTTTGAATCATTTTTGGTAGAGTCCAAAAAATCAATTTTCTGATGAAAAACGATGACCCCGGACCAGTCGAACGTTGAAAAAATGGTCAATATTGATGAAATTTTAACATTTAATCTTTTGACTTTAAATGACGGTTGGATGTGAGTTATTACTTTTTCAACTAAAATAAGTGTGTTTAAAGTCATTTCTGTGCCTGAAATTGGTCAAAATTGAAGATTTTGAGTAAGCAAAACTCTGTAAAAATGGCAATTTTGGTCACTGTGAGGGTTTAAAAAGTGGTTATTCAACATGAGGCCCGATCCAAATGACATTTTGAATCATTTTTGGTAGAGTCCAAAAAATCAATTTTCTGATGAAAAACGATGACCCCGGACCAGTCGAACGTTGAAAAAATGGTCAATATTGATGAAATTTTAACATTTAATCTTTTGACTTTAAATGACGGTTGGATGTGAGTTATTACTTTTTCAACTAAAATAAGTGTGTTTAAAGTCATTTCTGTGCCTGAAATTGGTCAAAATTGAAGATTTTGAGTAAGCAAAACTCTGCAAAAATGGCAATTTTGGTCACTTTGAGGGTTTAAAAAGTGGTTATTCAACATGAGGCTCGATCCAAATGACATTTTGAATCATTTTTGGTAGAGTCCAAAAAATCAATTTTCTGATGAAAAACGATGACCCCGGACCAGTCGAACGTTGAAAAAATGGTCAATATTGATGAAATTTTAACATTTAATCTTTTGACTTTAAATGACGGTTGGATGTGAGTTATTACTTTTTCAACTAAAATAAGTGTGTTTAAAGTCATTTCTGTGCCTGAAATTGGTCAAAATTGAAGATTTTGAGTAAGCAAAACTCTGTAAAAATAGCAATTTTGGTCACTGTGAGGGTTTAAAAAGTGGTTATTCAACATGAGGCCCGATCCAAATGACATTTTGAATCATTTTTGGTAGAGTCCAAAAAATCAATTTTCTGATGAAAAACGATGACCCCGGACCAGTCGAACGTTGAAAAAATGGTCAATATTGATGAAATTTTAACATTTAATCTTTTGACTTTAAATGACGGTTGGATGTGAGTTATTACTTTTTCAACTAAAATAAGTGTGTTTAAAGTCATTTCTGTGCCTGAAATTGGTCAAAATTGAAGATTTTGAGTAAGCAAAACTCTGCAAAAATGGCAATTTTGGTCACTTTGAGGGTTTAAAAAGTGGTTATTCAACATGAGGCTCGATCCAAATGACATTTTGAATCATTTTTGGTAGAGTCCAAAAAATCAATTTTCTGATGAAAAACGATGACCCCGGACCAGTCGAACGTTGAAAAAATGGTCAATATTGATGAAATTTTAACATTTAATCTTTTGACTTTAAATGACGGTTGGATGTGAGTTATTACTTTTTCAACTAAAATAAGTGTGTTTAAAGTCATTTCTGTGCCTGAAATTGGTCAAAATTGAAGATTTTGAGTAAGCAAAACTCTGCAAAAATGGCAATTTTGGTCACTGTGAGGGTTTAAAAAGTGGTTATTCAACATGAGGCCCGATCCAAATGACATTTTGAATCATTTTTGGTAGAGTCCAAAAAATCAATTTTCTGATGAAAAACGATGACCCCGGACCAGTCGAACGTTGAAAAAATGGTCAATATTGATGAAATTTTAACATTTAATCTTTTGACTTTAAATGACGGTTGGATGTGAGTTATTACTTTTTCAACTAAAATAAGTGTGTTTAAAGTCATTTCTGTGCCTGAAATTGGTCAAAATTGAAGATTTTGAGTAAGCAAAACTCTGTAAAAATGGCAATTTTGGTCACTGTGAGGGTTTAAAAAGTGGTTATTCAACATGAGGCCCGATCCAAATGACATTTTGAATCATTTTTGGTAGAGTCCAAAAAATCCATTTTCTGATGAAAAACGATGACCCGGGACCAGTCGAACGTTGAAAAAATGGTCAATATTGATGAAATTTTAACATTTAATCTTTTGACTTTAAATGACGGTTGGATGTGAGTTATTACTTTTTCAACTAAAATAAGTGTGTTTAAAGTCATTTCTGTGCCTGAAATTGGTCAAAATTGAAGATTTTGAGTAAGCAAAACTCTGTAAAAATGGCAATTTTGGTCACTGTGAGGGTTTAAAAAGTGGTTATTCAACATGAGGCCCGATCCAAATGACATTTTGAATCATTTTTGGTAGAGTCCAAAAAATCAATTTTCTGATGAAAAACGATGACCCCGGACCAGTCGAACGTTGAAAAAAATTGGTCAATATTGATGAAATTTTAACATTTAATCTTTTGACTTTAAATGACGGTTGGATGTGAGTTATTACTTTTTCAACTAAAATAAGTGTGTTTAAAGTCATTTCTGTGCCTGAAATTGGTCAAAATTGAAGATTTTGAGTAAGCAAAACTCTGTAAAAATGGCAGTTTTGGTCACTGTGAGGGTTTAAAAAGTGGTTATTCAACATGAGGCCCGATCCAAATGACATTTTGAATCATTTTTGGTAGAGTCCAAAAAATCCATTTTCTGATGAAAAACGATGACCCGGGACCAGTCGAACGTTGAAAAAATGGTCAATATTGATGAAATTTTAACATTTAATCTTTTGACTTTAAATGACGGTTGGATGTGAGTTATTACTTTTTCAACTAAAATAAGTGTGTTTAAAGTCATTTCTGTGCCTGAAATTGGTCAAAATTGAAGATTTTGAGTAAGCAAAACTCTGTAAAAATGGCAATTTTGGTCACTGTGAGGGTTTAAAAAGTGGTTATTCAACATGAGGCCCGATCCAAATGACATTTTGAATCATTTTTGGTAGAGTCCAAAAAATCAATTTTCTGATAAAAAACGATGACCTCGGACCAGTCGAACGTTGAAAAAAATTGGTCAATATTGATGAAATTTTAACATTTAATCTTTTGACTTTAAATGACGGTTGGATGTGAGTTATTACTTTTTCAACTAAAATAAGTGTGTTTAAAGTCATTTCTGTGCCTGAAATTGGTCAAAATTGAAGATTTTGAGTAAGCAAAACTCTGTAAAAATGGCAGTTTGGTCACTGTGAGGGTTTAAAAAGTGGTTATTCAACATGAGGCCTGATCCAAATGACATTTTGAATCATTTTTGGTAGAGTCTAAAAAATCAATTTTCAGATAAAAAACGATGACCCCGGACCAGTCGAACTTTGAAAAAATGGTCAATATTGATGAAATTTTAACATTTAATCTTTTGACTTTAAATGACGGTTGGATGTGAGTTATTACTTTTTCAACTAAAATAAGTGTGTTTAAGTCATTTCTGTGCCTGAAATTGGTCAAAATTGAAGATTTTGAGTAAGCAAAACTCTGTAAAAATGGCAATTTTGGTCACTGTGAGGGTTTAAAAAGTGGTTATTCAACATGAGGCCCGATCCAAATGACATTTTGAATCATTTTTGGTAGAGTCCAAAAAATCAATTTTCTGATGAAAAACGATGACCCCGGACCAGTCGAACGTTGAAAAAATGGTCAATATTGATGAAATTTTAACATTTAATCTTTTGACTTTAAATGACGGTTGGATGTGAGTTATTACTTTTTCAACTAAAATAAGTGTGTTTAAAGTCATTTCTGTGCCTGAAATTGGTCAAAATTGAAGATTTTGAGTAAGCAAAACTCTGTAAAAATGGCAATTTTGGTCACTGTGAGGGTTTAAAAAGTGGTTATTCAACATGAGGCCCGATCCAAATGACATTTTGAATCATTTTTGGTAGAGTCCAAAAAATCAATTTTCTGATAAAAAACGATGACCTCGGACCAGTCGAACGTTGAAAAAAATTGGTCAATATTGATGAAATTTTAACATTTAATCTTTTGACTTTAAATGACGGTTGGATGTGAGTTATTACTTTTTCAACTAAAATAAGTGTGTTTAAAGTCATTTCTGTGCCTGAAATTGGTCAAAATTGAAGATTTTGAGTAGGCAAAATTCTGTAAAAATGGCAATTTTGGTCACTGTGAGGGTTTAAAAAGTGGTTATTCAACATGAGGCCCGATCCAAATGACATTTTGAATCATTTTTGGTAGAGTCTAAAAAATCAATTTTCTGATGAAAAACAATGACCCCGGACCAGTCGAACTTTGAAAAAATGGTCAATATTGATGAAATTTTAACATTTAATCTTTTGACTTTAAATGACGGTTGGATGTGAGTTATTACTTTTTCAACTAAAATAAGTGTGTTTAAAGTCATTTCTAAGCCTGAAATTGGTCAAAATTGAAGATTTTGAGTAAGCAAAACTCTGTAAAAATGGCAATTTTGGTCACTGTGAGGGTTTAAAAAGTGGTTATTCAACATGAGGCCCGATCCAAATGACATTTTGAATCATTTTTGGTAGAGTCCAAAAAATCAATTTTCTGATGAAAAACGATGACCCCGGACCAGTCGAACGTTGAAAAAATGGTCAATATTGATGAAATTTTAACATTTAATCTTTTGACTTTAAATGACGGTTGGATGTGAGTTATTACTTTTTCAACTAAAATAAGTGTGTTTAAAGTCATTTCTGTGCCTGAAATTGGTCAAAATTGAAGATTTTGAGTAAGCAAAACTCTGTAAAAATGGCAATTTTGGTCACTGTGAGGGTTTAAAAAGTGGTTATTCAACATGAGGCCCGATCCAAATGACATTTTGAATCATTTTTGGTAGAGTCCAAAAAATCAATTTTCTGATGAAAAACGATGACCCCGGACCAGTCGAACGTTGAAAAAATGGTCAATATTGATGAAATTTTAACATTTAATCTTTTGACTTTAAATGACGGTTGGATGTGAGTTATTACTTTTTCAACTAAAATAAGTGTGTTTAAAGTCATTTCTGTGCCTGAAATTGGTCAAAATTGAAGATTTTGAGTAAGCAAAACTCTGCAAAAATGGCAATTTTGGTCACTTTGAGGGTTTAAAAAGTGGTTATTCAACATGAGGCTCGATCCAAATGACATTTTGAATCATTTTTGGTAGAGTCCAAAAAATCAATTTTCTGATGAAAAACGATGACCCCGGACCAGTCGAACGTTGAAAAAATGGTCAATATTGATGAAATTTTAACATTTAATCTTTTGACTTTAAATGACGGTTGGATGTGAGTTATTACTTTTTCAACTAAAATAAGTGTGTTTAAAGTCATTTCTGTGCCTGAAATTGGTCAAAATTGAAGATTTTGAGTAAGCAAAACTCTGTAAAAATAGCAATTTTGGTCACTGTGAGGGTTTAAAAAGTGGTTATTCAACATGAGGCCCGATCCAAATGACATTTTGAATCATTTTTGGTAGAGTCCAAAAAATCAATTTTCTGATGAAAAACGATGACCCCGGACCAGTCGAACGTTGAAAAAATGGTCAATATTGATGAAATTTTAACATTTAATCTTTTGACTTTAAATGACGGTTGGATGTGAGTTATTACTTTTTCAACTAAAATAAGTGTGTTTAAAGTCATTTCTGTGCCTGAAATTGGTCAAAATTGAAGATTTTGAGTAAGCAAAACTCTGCAAAAATGGCAATTTTGGTCACTTTGAGGGTTTAAAAAGTGGTTATTCAACATGAGGCTCGATCCAAATGACATTTTGAATCATTTTTGGTAGAGTCCAAAAAATCAATTTTCTGATGAAAAACGATGACCCCGGACCAGTCGAACGTTGAAAAAATGGTCAATATTGATGAAATTTTAACATTTAATCTTTTGACTTTAAATGACGGTTGGATGTGAGTTATTACTTTTTCAACTAAAATAAGTGTGTTTAAAGTCATTTCTGTGCCTGAAATTGGTCAAAATTGAAGATTTTGAGTAAGCAAAACTCTGCAAAAATGGCAATTTTGGTCACTGTGAGGGTTTAAAAAGTGGTTATTCAACATGAGGCCCGATCCAAATGACATTTTGAATCATTTTTGGTAGAGTCCAAAAAATCAATTTTCTGATGAAAAACGATGACCCCGGACCAGTCGAACGTTGAAAAAATGGTCAATATTGATGAAATTTTAACATTTAATCTTTTGACTTTAAATGACGGTTGGATGTGAGTTATTACTTTTTCAACTAAAATAAGTGTGTTTAAAGTCATTTCTGTGCCTGAAATTGGTCAAAATTGAAGATTTTGAGTAAGCAAAACTCTGTAAAAATGGCAATTTTGGTCACTGTGAGGGTTTAAAAAGTGGTTATTCAACATGAGGCCCGATCCAAATGACATTTTGAATCATTTTTGGTAGAGTCCAAAAAATCCATTTTCTGATGAAAAACGATGACCCGGGACCAGTCGAACGTTGAAAAAATGGTCAATATTGATGAAATTTTAACATTTAATCTTTTGACTTTAAATGACGGTTGGATGTGAGTTATTACTTTTTCAACTAAAATAAGTGTGTTTAAAGTCATTTCTGTGCCTGAAATTGGTCAAAATTGAAGATTTTGAGTAAGCAAAACTCTGTAAAAATGGCAATTTTGGTCACTGTGAGGGTTTAAAAAGTGGTTATTCAACATGAGGCCCGATCAAAATGACATTTTGAATCATTTTTGGTAGAGTCCAAAAAATCAATTTTCTGATGAAAAACGATGACCCCGGACCAGTCGAACGTTGAAAAAAATTGGTCAATATTGATGAAATTTTAACATTTAATCTTTTGACTTTAAATGACGGTTGGATGTGAGTTATTACTTTTTCAACTAAAATAAGTGTGTTTAAAGTCATTTCTGTGCCTGAAATTGGTCAAAATTGAAGATTTTGAGTAAGCAAAACTCTGTAAAAATGGCAGTTTTGGTCACTGTGAGGGTTTAAAAAGTGGTTATTCAACATGAGGCCCGATCCAAATGACATTTTGAATCATTTTTGGTAGAGTCCAAAAAATCCATTTTCTGATGAAAAACGATGACCCGGGACCAGTCGAACGTTGAAAAAATGGTCAATATTGATGAAATTTTAACATTTAATCTTTTGACTTTAAATGACGGTTGGATGTGAGTTATTACTTTTTCAACTAAAATAAGTGTGTTTAAAGTCATTTCTGTGCCTGAAATTGGTCAAAATTGAAGATTTTGAGTAAGCAAAACTCTGTAAAAATGGCAATTTTGGTCACTGTGAGGGTTTAAAAAGTGGTTATTCAACATGAGGCCCGATCCAAATGACATTTTGAATCATTTTTGGTAGAGTCCAAAAAATCAATTTTCTGATAAAAAACGATGACCTCGGACCAGTCGAACGTTGAAAAAAATTGGTCAATATTGATGAAATTTTAACATTTAATCTTTTGACTTTAAATGACGGTTGGATGTGAGTTATTACTTTTTCAACTAAAATAAGTGTGTTTAAAGTCATTTCTGTGCCTGAAATTGGTCAAAATTGAAGATTTTGAGTAAGCAAAACTCTGTAAAAATGGCAGTTTGGTCACTGTGAGGGTTTAAAAAGTGGTTATTCAACATGAGGCCTGATCCAAATGACATTTTGAATCATTTTTGGTAGAGTCTAAAAAATCAATTTTCAGATAAAAAACGATGACCCCGGACCAGTCGAACTTTGAAAAAATGGTCAATATTGATGAAATTTTAACATTTAATCTTTTGACTTTAAATGACGGTTGGATGTGAGTTATTACTTTTTCAACTAAAATAAGTGTGTTTAAGTCATTTCTGTGCCTGAAATTGGTCAAAATTGAAGATTTTGAGTAAGCAAAACTCTGTAAAAATGGCAATTTTGGTCACTGTGAGGGTTTAAAAAGTGGTTATTCAACATGAGGCCCGATCCAAATGACATTTTGAATCATTTTTGGTAGAGTCCAAAAAATCAATTTTCTGATGAAAAACGATGACCCCGGACCAGTCGAACGTTGAAAAAATGGTCAATATTGATGAAATTTTAACATTTAATCTTTTGACTTTAAATGACGGTTGGATGTGAGTTATTACTTTTTCAACTAAAATAAGTGTGTTTAAGTCATTTCTGTGCCTGAAATTGGTCAAAATTGAAGATTTTGAGTAAGCAAAACTCTGTAAAAATGGCAATTTTGGTCACTGTGAGGGTTTAAAAAGTGGTTATTCAACATGAGGCCCGATCCAAATGACATTTTGAATCATTTTTGGTAGAGTCCAAAAAATCAATTTTCTGATGAAAAACGATGACCCCGGACCAGTCGAACATTGAAAAAATGGTCAATATTGATGACATTTTAATATTTAATCTTTTCACTTTAAATGACGGTTGGATGTGAGTTATTACTTTTTCAACTAAAATAAGTGTGTTTAAAGTCATTTCTGTGCCTGAAATTGGTCAAAATTGAAGATTTTGAGTAAGCAAAACTCTGTAAAAATGGCAATTTTGGTCACTGTGAGGGTTTAAAAAGTGGTTATTCAACATGAGGCCCGATCCAAATGACATTTTGAATCATTTTTGGTAGAGTCCAAAAAATCCATTTTCTGATGAAAAACGATGACCCGGGACCAGTCGAACGTTGAAAAAATGGTCAATATTGATGAAATTTTAACATTTAATCTTTTGACTTTAAATGACGGTTGGATGTGAGTTATTACTTTTTCAACTAAAATAAGTGTGTTTAAAGTCATTTCTGTGCCTGAAATTGGTCAAAATTGAAGATTTTGAGTAAGCAAAACTCTGTAAAAATGGCAATTTTGGTCACTGTGAGGGTTTAAAAAGTGGTTATTCAACATGAGGCCCGATCCAAATGACATTTTGAATCATTTTTGGTAGAGTCCAAAAAATCAATTTTCTGATGAAAAACGATGACCCCGGACCAGTCGAACGTTGAAAAAAATTGGTCAATATTGATGAAATTTTAACATTTAATCTTTTGACTTTAAATGACGGTTGGATGTGAGTTATTACTTTTTCAACTAAAATAAGTGTGTTTAAAGTCATTTCTGTGCCTGAAATTGGTCAAAATTGAAGATTTTGAGTAAGCAAAACTCTGTAAAAATGGCAGTTTTGGTCACTGTGAGGGTTTAAAAAGTGGTTATTCAACATGAGGCCCGATCCAAATGACATTTTGAATCATTTTTGGTAGAGTCCAAAAAATCCATTTTCTGATGAAAAACGATGACCCGGGACCAGTCGAACGTTGAAAAAATGGTCAATATTGATGAAATTTTAACATTTAATCTTTTGACTTTAAATGACGGTTGGATGTGAGTTATTACTTTTTCAACTAAAATAAGTGTGTTTAAAGTCATTTCTGTGCCTGAAATTGGTCAAAATTGAAGATTTTGAGTAAGCAAAACTCTGTAAAAATGGCAATTTTGGTCACTGTGAGGGTTTAAAAAGTGGTTATTCAACATGAGGCCCGATCCAAATGACATTTTGAATCATTTTTGGTAGAGTCCAAAAAATCAATTTTCTGATAAAAAACGATGACCTCGGACCAGTCGAACGTTGAAAAAAATTGGTCAATATTGATGAAATTTTAACATTTAATCTTTTGACTTTAAATGACGGTTGGATGTGAGTTATTACTTTTTCAACTAAAATAAGTGTGTTTAAAGTCATTTCTGTGCCTGAAATTGGTCAAAATTGAAGATTTTGAGTAAGCAAAACTCTGTAAAAATGGCAGTTTGGTCACTGTGAGGGTTTAAAAAGTGGTTATTCAACATGAGGCCTGATCCAAATGACATTTTGAATCATTTTTGGTAGAGTCTAAAAAATCAATTTTCTGATAAAAAACGATGACCCCGGACCAGTCGAACTTTGAAAAAATGGTCAATATTGATGAAATTTTAACATTTAATCTTTTGACTTTAAATGACGGTTGGATGTGAGTTATTACTTTTTCAACTAAAATAAGTGTGTTTAAAGTCATTTCTGTGCCTGAAATTGGTCAAAATTGAAGATTTTGAGTAAGCAAAACTCTGTAAAAATGGCAATTTTGGTCACTGTGAGGGTTTAAAAAGTGGTTATTCAACATGAGGCCCGATCCAAATGACATTTTGAATCATTTTTGGTAGAGTCCAAAAAATCAATTTTCTGATGAAAAACGATGACCCCGGACCAGTCGAACATTGAAAAAATGGTCAATATTGATGAAATTTTAATATTTAATCTTTTCACTTTAAATGACGGTTGGATGTGAGGTATTACTTTTTCAACTAAAATAAGTGTGTTTAAAGTCATTTCTGTGCCTGAAATTGGTCAAAATTGAAGATTTTGAGTAAGCAAAACTCTGTAAAAATGGCAATTTTGGTCACTGTGAGGGTTTAAAAAGTGGTTATTCAACATGAGGCCCGATCCAAATGACATTTTGAATCATTTTTGGTAGAGTCCAAAAAATCCATTTTCTGATGAAAAACGATGACCCGGGACCAGTCGAACGTTGAAAAAATGGTCAATATTGATGAAATTTTAACATTTAATCTTTTGACTTTAAATGACGGTTGGATGTGAGTTATTACTTTTTCAACTAAAATAAGTGTGTTTAAAGTCATTTCTGTGCCTGAAATTGGTCAAAATTGAAGATTTTGAGTAAGCAAAACTCTGTAAAAATGGCAATTTTGGTCACTGTGAGGGTTTAAAAAGTGGTTATTCAACATGAGGCCCGATCCAAATGACATTTTGAATCATTTTTGGTAGAGTCCAAAAAATCAATTTTCTGATGAAAAACGATGACCCCGGACCAGTCGAACGTTGAAAAAATGGTCAATATTGATGAAATTTTAACATTTAATCTTTTGACTTTAAATGACGGTTGGATGTGAGTTATTACTTTTTCAACTAAAATAAGTGTGTTTAAAGTCATTTCTGTGCCTGAAATTGGTCAAAATTGAAGATTTTGAGTAAGCAAAACTCTGCAAAAATGGCAATTTTGGTCACTGTGAGGGTTTAAAAAGTGGTTATTCAACATGAGGCCCGATCCAAATGACATTTTGAATCATTTTTGGTAGAGTCCAAAAAATCAATTTTCTGATGAAAAACGATGACCCCGGACCAGTCGAACGTTGAAAAAATGGTCAATATTGATGAAATTTTAACATTTAATCTTTTGACTTTAAATGACGGTTGGATATGAGTTATTACTTTTTCAACTAAAATAAGTGTGTTTAAAGTCATTTCTGTGCCTGAAATTGGTCAAAATTGAAGATTTTGAGTAAGCAAAACTCTGTAAAAATGGCAATTTTGGTCACTGTGAGGGTTTAAAAAGTGGTTATTCAACATGAGGCCCGATCCAAATGACATTTTGAATCATTTTTGGTAGAGTCCAAAAAATCAATTTTCTGATGAAAAACGATGACCCCGGACCAGTCGAACATTGAAAAAATGGTCAATATTGATGAAATTTTAATATTTAATCTTTTCACTTTAAATGACGGTTGGATGTGAGTTATTACTTTTTCAACTAAAATAAGTGTGTTTAAAGTCATTTCTGTGCCTGAAATTGGTCAAAATTGAAGATTTTGAGTAAGCAAAACTCTGTAAAAATGGCAATTTTGGTCACTGTGAGGGTTTAAAAAGTGGTTATTCAACATGAGGCCCGATCCAAATGACATTTTGAATCATTTTTGGTAGAGTCCAAAAAATCCATTTTCTGATGAAAAACGATGACCCGGGACCAGTCGAACGTTGAAAAAATGGTCAATATTGATGAAATTTTAACATTTAATCTTTTGACTTTAAATGACGGTTGGATGTGAGTTATTACTTTTTCAACTAAAATAAGTGTGTTTAAAGTCATTTCTGTGCCTGAAATTGGTCAAAATTGAAGATTTTGAGTAAGCAAAACTCTGTAAAAATGGCAATTTTGGTCACTGTGAGGGTTTAAAAAGTGGTTATTCAACATGAGGCCCGATCCAAATGACATTTTGAATCATTTTTGGTAGAGTCCAAAAAATCAATTTTCTGATGAAAAACGATGACCCCGGACCAGTCGAACGTTGAAAAAAATTGGTCAATATTGATGAAATTTTAACATTTAATCTTTTGACTTTAAATGACGGTTGGATGTGAGTTATTACTTTTTCAACTAAAATAAGTGTGTTTAAAGTCATTTCTGTGCCTGAAATTGGTCAAAATTGAAGATTTTGAGTAAGCAAAACTCTGTAAAAATGGCAGTTTGGTCACTGTGAGGGTTTAAAAAGTGGTTATTCAACATGAGGCCTGATCCAAATGACATTTTGAATCATTTTTGGTAGAGTCTAAAAAATCAATTTTCTGATAAAAAACGATGACCCCGGACCAGTCGAACTTTGAAAAAATGGTCAATATTGATGAAATTTTAACATTTAATCTTTTGACTTTAAATGACGGTTGGATGTGAGTTATTACTTTTTCAACTAAAATAAGTGTGTTTAAGTCATTTCTGTGCCTGAAATTGGTCAAAATTGAAGATTTTGAGTAAGCAAAACTCTGTAAAAATGGCAATTTTGGTCACTGTGAGGGTTTAAAAAGTGGTTATTCAACATGAGGCCCGATCCAAATGACATTTTGAATCATTTTTGGTAGAGTCCAAAAAATCAATTTTCTGATGAAAAACGATGACCCCGGACCAGTCGAACGTTGAAAAAATGGTCAATATTGATGAAATTTTAACATTTAATCTTTTGACTTTAAATGACGGTTGGATGTGAGTTATTACTTTTTCAACTAAAATAAGTGTGTTTAAAGTCATTTCTGTGCCTGAAATTGGTCAAAATTGAAGATTTTGAGTAAGCAAAACTCTGTAAAAATGGCAGTTTTGGTCACTGTGAGGGTTTAAAAAGTGGTTATTCAACATGAGGCCTGATCCAAATGACATTTTGAATCATTTTTGGTAGAGTCCAAAAAATCAATTTTCTGATGAAAAACGATGACCCCGGACCAGTCGAACGTTGAAAAAATGGTCAATATTGATGAAATTTTAACATTTAATCTTTTGACTTTAAATGACGGTTGGATGTGAGTTATTACTTTTTCAACTAAAATAAGTGTGTTTAAGTCATTTCTGTGCCTGAAATTGGTCAAAATTGAAGATTTTGAGTAAGCAAAACTCTGTAAAAATGGCAATTTTGGTCACTGTGAGGGTTTAAAAAGTGGTTATTCAACATGAGGCCCGATCCAAATGACATTTTGAATCATTTTTGGTAGAGTCCAAAAAATCAATTTTCTGATGAAAAACGATGACCCCGGACCAGTCGAACATTGAAAAAATGGTCAATATTGATGAAATTTTAATATTTAATCTTTTCACTTTAAATGACGGTTGGATGTGAGTTATTACTTTTTCAACTAAAATAAGTGTGTTTAAAGTCATTTCTGTGCCTGAAATTGGTCAAAATTGAAGATTTTGAGTAAGCAAAACTCTGTAAAAATGGCAATTTTGGTCACTGTGAGGGTTTAAAAAGTGGTTATTCAACATGAGGCCCGATCCAAATGACATTTTGAATCATTTTTGGTAGAGTCCAAAAAATCCATTTTCTGATGAAAAACGATGACCCGGGACCAGTCGAACGTTGAAAAAATGGTCAATATTGATGAAATTTTAACATTTAATCTTTTGACTTTAAATGACGGTTGGATGTGAGTTATTACTTTTTCAACTAAAATAAGTGTGTTTAAAGTCATTTCTGTGCCTGAAATTGGTCAAAATTGAAGATTTTGAGTAAGCAAAACTCTGTAAAAATGGCAATTTTGGTCACTGTGAGGGTTTAAAAAGTGGTTATTCAACATGAGGCCCGATCCAAATGACATTTTGAATCATTTTTGGTAGAGTCCAAAAAATCAATTTTCTGATGAAAAACGATGACCCCGGACCAGTCGAACGTTGAAAAAAATTGGTCAATATTGATGAAATTTTAACATTTAATCTTTTGACTTTAAATGACGGTTGGATGTGAGTTATTACTTTTTCAACTAAAATAAGTGTGTTTAAAGTCATTTCTGTGCCTGAAATTGGTCAAAATTGAAGATTTTGAGTAAGCAAAACTCTGTAAAAATGGCAGTTTTGGTCACTGTGAGGGTTTAAAAAGTGGTTATTCAACATGAGGCCCGATCCAAATGACATTTTGAATCATTTTTGGTAGAGTCCAAAAAATCCATTTTCTGATGAAAAACGATGACCCGGGACCAGTCGAACGTTGAAAAAATGGTCAATATTGATGAAATTTTAACATTTAATCTTTTGACTTTAAATGACGGTTGGATGTGAGTTATTACTTTTTCAACTAAAATAAGTGTGTTTAAAGTCATTTCTGTGCCTGAAATTGGTCAAAATTGAAGATTTTGAGTAAGCAAAACTCTGTAAAAATGGCAATTTTGGTCACTGTGAGGGTTTAAAAAGTGGTTATTCAACATGAGGCCCGATCCAAATGACATTTTGAATCATTTTTGGTAGAGTCCAAAAAATCAATTTTCTGATAAAAAACGATGACCTCGGACCAGTCGAACGTTGAAAAAAATTGGTCAATATTGATGAAATTTTAACATTTAATCTTTTGACTTTAAATGACGGTTGGATGTGAGTTATTACTTTTTCAACTAAAATAAGTGTGTTTAAAGTCATTTCTGTGCCTGAAATTGGTCAAAATTGAAGATTTTGAGTAAGCAAAACTCTGTAAAAATGGCAGTTTGGTCACTGTGAGGGTTTAAAAAGTGGTTATTCAACATGAGGCCTGATCCAAATGACATTTTGAATCATTTTTGGTAGAGTCTAAAAAATCAATTTTCTGATAAAAAACGATGACCCCGGACCAGTCGAACTTTGAAAAAATGGTCAATATTGATGAAATTTTAACATTTAATCTTTTGACTTTAAATGACGGTTGGATGTGAGTTATTACTTTTTCAACTAAAATAAGTGTGTTTAAAGTCATTTCTGTGCCTGAAATTGGTCAAAATTGAAGATTTTGAGTAAGCAAAACTCTGTAAAAATGGCAATTTTGGTCACTGTGAGGGTTTAAAAAGTGGTTATTCAACATGAGGCCCGATCCAAATGACATTTTGAATCATTTTTGGTAGAGTCCAAAAAATCAATTTTCTGATGAAAAACGATGACCCCGGACCAGTCGAACATTGAAAAAATGGTCAATATTGATGAAATTTTAATATTTAATCTTTTCACTTTAAATGACGGTTGGATGTGAGGTATTACTTTTTCAACTAAAATAAGTGTGTTTAAAGTCATTTCTGTGCCTGAAATTGGTCAAAATTGAAGATTTTGAGTAAGCAAAACTCTGTAAAAATGGCAATTTTGGTCACTGTGAGGGTTTAAAAAGTGGTTATTCAACATGAGGCCCGATCCAAATGACATTTTGAATCATTTTTGGTAGAGTCCAAAAAATCCATTTTCTGATGAAAAACGATGACCCGGGACCAGTCGAACGTTGAAAAAATGGTCAATATTGATGAAATTTTAACATTTAATCTTTTGACTTTAAATGACGGTTGGATGTGAGTTATTACTTTTTCAACTAAAATAAGTGTGTTTAAAGTCATTTCTGTGCCTGAAATTGGTCAAAATTGAAGATTTTGAGTAAGCAAAACTCTGTAAAAATGGCAATTTTGGTCACTGTGAGGGTTTAAAAAGTGGTTATTCAACATGAGGCCCGATCCAAATGACATTTTGAATCATTTTTGGTAGAGTCCAAAAATTCAATTTTCTGATAAAAAACGATGACCTCGGACCAGTCGAACGTTGAAAAAAATTGGTCAATATTGATGAAATTTTAACATTTAATCTTTTGACTTTAAATGACGGTTGGATGTGAGTTATTACTTTTTCAACTAAAATAAGTGTGTTTAAAGTCATTTCTGTGCCTGAAATTGGTCAAAATTGAAGATTTTGAGTAAGCAAAACTCTGTAAAAATGGCAGTTTGGTCACTGTGAGGGTTTAAAAAGTGGTTATTCAACATGAGGCCTGATCCAAATGACATTTTGAATCATTTTTGGTAGAGTCTAAAAAATCAATTTTCTGATAAAAAACGATGACCCCGGACCAGTCGAACTTTGAAAAAATGGTCAATATTGATGAAATTTTAACATTTAATCTTTTGACTTTAAATGACGGTTGGATGTGAGTTATTACTTTTTCAACTAAAATAAGTGTGTTTAAGTCATTTCTGTGCCTGAAATTGGTCAAAATTGAAGATTTTGAGTAAGCAAAACTCTGTAAAAATGGCAATTTTGGTCACTGTGAGGGTTTAAAAAGTGGTTATTCAACATGAGGCCCGATCCAAATGACATTTTGAATCATTTTTGGTAGAGTCCAAAAAATCAATTTTCTGATGAAAAACGATGACCCCGGACCAGTCGAACGTTGAAAAAATGGTCAATATTGATGAAATTTTAACATTTAATCTTTTGACTTTAAATGACGGTTGGATGTGAGTTATTACTTTTTCAACTAAAATAAGTGTGTTTAAAGTCATTTCTGTGCCTGAAATTGGTCAAAATTGAAGATTTTGAGTAAGCAAAACTCTGTAAAAATGGCAGTTTTGGTCACTGTGAGGGTTTAAAAAGTGGTTATTCAACATGAGGCCTGATCCAAATGACATTTTGAATCATTTTTGGTAGAGTCCAAAAAATCCATTTTCTGATGAAAAACGATGACCCCGGACCAGTCGAACGTTGAAAAAATGGTCAATATTGATGAAATTTTAACATTTAATCTTTTGACTTTAAATGACGGTTGGATGTGAGTTATTACTTTTTCAACTAAAATAAGTGTGTTTAAGTCATTTCTGTGCCTGAAATTGGTCAAAATTGAAGATTTTGAGTAAGCAAAACTCTGTAAAAATGGCAATTTTGGTCACTGTGAGGGTTTAAAAAGTGGTTATTCAACATGAGGCCCGATCCAAATGACATTTTGAATCATTTTTGGTAGAGTCCAAAAAATCAATTTTCTGATGAAAAACGATGACCCCGGACCAGTCGAACATTGAAAAAATGGTCAATATTGATGAAATTTTAATATTTAATCTTTTCACTTTAAATGACGGTTGGATGTGAGTTATTACTTTTTCAACTAAAATAAGTGTGTTTAAAGTCATTTCTGTGCCTGAAATTGGTCAAAATTGAAGATTTTGAGTAAGCAAAACTCTGTAAAAATGGCAATTTTGGTCACTGTGAGGGTTTAAAAAGTGGTTATTCAACATGAGGCCCGATCCAAATGACATTTTGAATCATTTTTGGTAGAGTCCAAAAAATCCATTTTCTGATGAAAAACGATGACCCGGGACCAGTCGAACGTTGAAAAAATGGTCAATATTGATGAAATTTTAACATTTAATCTTTTGACTTTAAATGACGGTTGGATGTGAGTTATTACTTTTTCAACTAAAATAAGTGTGTTTAAAGTCATTTCTGTGCCTGAAATTGGTCAAAATTGAAGATTTTGAGTAAGCAAAACTCTGTAAAAATGGCAATTTTGGTCACTGTGAGGGTTTAAAAAGTGGTTATTCAACATGAGGCCCGATCCAAATGACATTTTGAATCATTTTTGGTAGAGTCCAAAAAATCAATTTTCTGATGAAAAACGATGACCCCGGACCAGTCGAACGTTGAAAAAAATTGGTCAATATTGATGAAATTTTAACATTTAATCTTTTGACTTTAAATGACGGTTGGATGTGAGTTATTACTTTTTCAACTAAAATAAGTGTGTTTAAAGTCATTTCTGTGCCTGAAATTGGTCAAAATTGAAGATTTTGAGTAAGCAAAACTCTGTAAAAATGGCAGTTTTGGTCACTGTGAGGGTTTAAAAAGTGGTTATTCAACATGAGGCCCGATCCAAATGACATTTTGAATCATTTTTGGTAGAGTCCAAAAAATCCATTTTCTGATGAAAAACGATGACCCGGGACCAGTCGAACGTTGAAAAAATGGTCAATATTGATGAAATTTTAACATTTAATCTTTTGACTTTAAATGACGGTTGGATGTGAGTTATTACTTTTTCAACTAAAATAAGTGTGTTTAAAGTCATTTCTGTGCCTGAAATTGGTCAAAATTGAAGATTTTGAGTAAGCAAAACTCTGTAAAAATGGCAATTTTGGTCACTGTGAGGGTTTAAAAAGTGGTTATTCAACATGAGGCCCGATCCAAATGACATTTTGAATCATTTTTGGTAGAGTCCAAAAAATCAATTTTCTGATAAAAAACGATGACCTCGGACCAGTCGAACGTTGAAAAAAATTGGTCAATATTGATGAAATTTTAACATTTAATCTTTTGACTTTAAATGACGGTTGGATGTGAGTTATTACTTTTTCAACTAAAATAAGTGTGTTTAAAGTCATTTCTGTGCCTGAAATTGGTCAAAATTGAAGATTTTGAGTAAGCAAAACTCTGTAAAAATGGCAGTTTGGTCACTGTGAGGGTTTAAAAAGTGGTTATTCAACATGAGGCCTGATCCAAATGACATTTTGAATCATTTTTGGTAGAGTCTAAAAAATCAATTTTCTGATAAAAAACGATGACCCCGGACCAGTCGAACTTTGAAAAAATGGTCAATATTGATGAAATTTTAACATTTAATCTTTTGACTTTAAATGACGGTTGGATGTGAGTTATTACTTTTTCAACTAAAATAAGTGTGTTTAAGTCATTTCTGTGCCTGAAATTGGTCAAAATTGAAGATTTTGAGTAAGCAAAACTCTGTAAAAATGGCAATTTTGGTCACTGTGAGGGTTTAAAAAGTGGTTATTCAACATGAGGCCCGATCCAAATGACATTTTGAATCATTTTTGGTAGAGTCCAAAAAATCAATTTTCTGATGAAAAACGATGACCCCGGACCAGTCGAACGTTGAAAAAATGGTCAATATTGATGAAATTTTAACATTTAATCTTTTGACTTTAAATGACGGTTGGATGTGAGTTATTACTTTTTCAACTAAAATAAGTGTGTTTAAAGTCATTTCTGTGCCTGAAATTGGTCAAAATTGAAGATTTTGAGTAAGCAAAACTCTGTAAAAATGGCAGTTTTGGTCACTGTGAGGGTTTAAAAAGTGGTTATTCAACATGAGGCCTGATCCAAATGACATTTTGAATCATTTTTGGTAGAGTCCAAAAAATCCATTTTCTGATGAAAAACGATGACCCCGGACCAGTCGAACGTTGAAAAAATGGTCAATATTGATGAAATTTTAACATTTAATCTTTTGACTTTAAATGACGGTTGGATGTGAGTTATTACTTTTTCAACTAAAATAAGTGTGTTTAAGTCATTTCTGTGCCTGAAATTGGTCAGAATTGAAGATTTTGAGTAAGCAAAACTCTGTAAAAATGGCAATTTTGGTCACTGTGAGGGTTTAAAAAGTGGTTATTCAACATGAGGCCCGATCCAAATGACATTTTGAATCATTTTTGGTAGAGTCCAAAAAATCAATTTTCTGATGAAAAACGATGACCCCGGACCAGTCGAACGTTGAAAAAATGGTCAATATTGATGAAATTTTAACATTTAATCTTTTGACTTTAAATGACGGTTGGATGTGAGTTATTACTTTTTCAACTAAAATAAGTGTGTTTAAAGTCATTTCTGTGCCTGAAATTGGTCAAAATTGAAGATTTTGAGTAAGCAAAACTCTGCAAAAATGGCAATTTTGGTCACTGTGAGGGTTTAAAAAGTGGTTATTCAACATGAGGCCCGATCCAAATGACATTTTGAATCATTTTTGGTAGAGTCTAAAAAATCAATTTTCTGATAAAAAACGATGACCCCGGACCAGTCGAACTTTGAAAAAATGGTCAATATTGATGAAATTTTAACATTTAATCTTTTGACTTTAAATGACGGTTGGATGTGAGTTATTACTTTTTCAACTAAAATAAGTGTGTTTAAGTCATTTCTGTGCCTGAAATTGGTCAAAATTGAAGATTTTGAGTAAGCAAAACTCTGTAAAAATGGCAATTTTGGTCACTGTGAGGGTTTAAAAAGTGGTTATTCAACATGAGGCCCGATCCAAATGACATTTTGAATCATTTTTGGTAGAGTCCAAAAAATCAATTTTCTGATGAAAAACGATGACCCCGGACCAGTCGAACGTTGAAAAAATGGTCAATATTGATGAAATTTTAACATTTAATCTTTTGACTTTAAATGACGGTTGGATGTGAGTTATTACTTTTTCAACTAAAATAAGTGTGTTTAAAGTCATTTCTGTGCCTGAAATTGGTCAAAATTGAAGATTTTGAGTAAGCAAAACTCTGTAAAAATGGCAGTTTTGGTCACTGTGAGGGTTTAAAAAGTGGTTATTCAACATGAGGCCTGATCCAAATGACATTTTGAATCATTTTTGGTAGAGTCCAAAAAATCCATTTTCTGATGAAAAACGATGACCCCGGACCAGTCGAACGTTGAAAAAATGGTCAATATTGATGAAATTTTAACATTTAATCTTTTGACTTTAAATGACGGTTGGATGTGAGTTATTACTTTTTCAACTAAAATAAGTGTGTTTAAGTCATTTCTGTGCCTGAAATTGGTCAAAATTGAAGATTTTGAGTAAGCAAAACTCTGTAAAAATGGCAATTTTGGTCACTGTGAGGGTTTAAAAAGTGGTTATTCAACATGAGGCCCGATCCAAATGACATTTTGAATCATTTTTGGTAGAGTCCAAAAAATCAATTTTCTGATGAAAAACGATGACCCCGGACCAGTCGAACATTGAAAAAATGGTCAATATTGATGAAATTTTAATATTTAATCTTTTCACTTTAAATGACGGTTGGATGTGAGTTATTACTTTTTCAACTAAAATAAGTGTGTTTAAAGTCATTTCTGTGCCTGAAATTGGTCAAAATTGAAGATTTTGAGTAAGCAAAACTCTGTAAAAATGGCAATTTTGGTCACTGTGAGGGTTTAAAAAGTGGTTATTCAACATGAGGCCCGATCCAAATGACATTTTGAATCATTTTTGGTAGAGTCCAAAAAATCCATTTTCTGATGAAAAACGATGACCCGGGACCAGTCGAACGTTGAAAAAATGGTCAATATTGATGAAATTTTAACATTTAATCTTTTGACTTTAAATGACGGTTGGATGTGAGTTATTACTTTTTCAACTAAAATAAGTGTGTTTAAAGTCATTTCTGTGCCTGAAATTGGTCAAAATTGAAGATTTTGAGTAAGCAAAACTCTGTAAAAATGGCAATTTTGGTCACTGTGAGGGTTTAAAAAGTGGTTATTCAACATGAGGCCCGATCCAAATGACATTTTGAATCATTTTTGGTAGAGTCCAAAAAATCAATTTTCTGATGAAAAACGATGACCCCGGACCAGTCGAACGTTGAAAAAAATTGGTCAATATTGATGAAATTTTAACATTTAATCTTTTGACTTTAAATGACGGTTGGATGTGAGTTATTACTTTTTCAACTAAAATAAGTGTGTTTAAAGTCATTTCTGTGCCTGAAATTGGTCAAAATTGAAGATTTTGAGTAAGCAAAACTCTGTAAAAATGGCAGTTTTGGTCACTGTGAGGGTTTAAAAAGTGGTTATTCAACATGAGGCCCGATCCAAATGACATTTTGAATCATTTTTGGTAGAGTCCAAAAAATCCATTTTCTGATGAAAAACGATGACCCGGGACCAGTCGAACGTTGAAAAAATGGTCAATATTGATGAAATTTTAACATTTAATCTTTTGACTTTAAATGACGGTTGGATGTGAGTTATTACTTTTTCAACTAAAATAAGTGTGTTTAAAGTCATTTCTGTGCCTGAAATTGGTCAAAATTGAAGATTTTGAGTAAGCAAAACTCTGTAAAAATGGCAATTTTGGTCACTGTGAGGGTTTAAAAAGTGGTTATTCAACATGAGGCCCGATCCAAATGACATTTTGAATCATTTTTGGTAGAGTCCAAAAAATCAATTTTCTGATAAAAAACGATGACCTCGGACCAGTCGAACGTTGAAAAAAATTGGTCAATATTGATGAAATTTTAACATTTAATCTTTTGACTTTAAATGACGGTTGGATGTGAGTTATTACTTTTTCAACTAAAATAAGTGTGTTTAAAGTCATTTCTGTGCCTGAAATTGGTCAAAATTGAAGATTTTGAGTAAGCAAAACTCTGTAAAAATGGCAGTTTGGTCACTGTGAGGGTTTAAAAAGTGGTTATTCAACATGAGGCCTGATCCAAATGACATTTTGAATCATTTTTGGTAGAGTCTAAAAAATCAATTTTCTGATAAAAAACGATGACCCCGGACCAGTCGAACTTTGAAAAAATGGTCAATATTGATGAAATTTTAACATTTAATCTTTTGACTTTAAATGACGGTTGGATGTGAGTTATTACTTTTTCAACTAAAATAAGTGTGTTTAAGTCATTTCTGTGCCTGAAATTGGTCAAAATTGAAGATTTTGAGTAAGCAAAACTCTGTAAAAATGGCAATTTTGGTCACTGTGAGGGTTTAAAAAGTGGTTATTCAACATGAGGCCCGATCCAAATGACATTTTGAATCATTTTTGGTAGAGTCCAAAAAATCAATTTTCTGATGAAAAACGATGACCCCGGACCAGTCGAACGTTGAAAAAATGGTCAATATTGATGAAATTTTAACATTTAATCTTTTGACTTTAAATGACGGTTGGATGTGAGTTATTACTTTTTCAACTAAAATAAGTGTGTTTAAAGTCATTTCTGTGCCTGAAATTGGTCAAAATTGAAGATTTTGAGTAAGCAAAACTCTGTAAAAATGGCAGTTTTGGTCACTGTGAGGGTTTAAAAAGTGGTTATTCAACATGAGGCCTGATCCAAATGACATTTTGAATCATTTTTGGTAGAGTCCAAAAAATCCATTTTCTGATGAAAAACGATGACCCCGGACCAGTCGAACGTTGAAAAAATGGTCAATATTGATGAAATTTTAACATTTAATCTTTTGACTTTAAATGACGGTTGGATGTGAGTTATTACTTTTTCAACTAAAATAAGTGTGTTTAAGTCATTTCTGTGCCTGAAATTGGTCAGAATTGAAGATTTTGAGTAAGCAAAACTCTGTAAAAATGGCAATTTTGGTCACTGTGAGGGTTTAAAAAGTGGTTATTCAACATGAGGCCCGATCCAAATGACATTTTGAATCATTTTTGGTAGAGTCCAAAAAATCAATTTTCTGATGAAAAACGATGACCCCGGACCAGTCGAACGTTGAAAAAATGGTCAATATTGATGAAATTTTAACATTTAATCTTTTGACTTTAAATGACGGTTGGATGTGAGTTATTACTTTTTCAACTAAAATAAGTGTGTTTAAAGTCATTTCTGTGCCTGAAATTGGTCAAAATTGAAGATTTTGAGTAAGCAAAACTCTGCAAAAATGGCAATTTTGGTCACTGTGAGGGTTTAAAAAGTGGTTATTCAACATGAGGCCCGATCCAAATGACATTTTGAATCATTTTTGGTAGAGTCCAAAAAATCAATTTTCTGATGAAAAACGATGACCCCGGACCAGTCGAACGTTGAAAAAATGGTCAATATTGATGAAATTTTAACATTTAATCTTTTGACTTTAAATGACGGTTGGATGTGAGTTATTACTTTTTCAACTAAAATAAGTGTGTTTAAAGTCATTTCTGTGCCTGAAATTGGTCAAAATTGAAGATTTTGAGTAAGCAAAACTCTGCAAAAATGGCAATTTTGGTCACTGTGAGGGTTTAAAAAGTGGTTATTCAACATGAGGCCCGATCCAAATGACATTTTGAATCATTTTTGGTAGAGTCCAAAAAATCAATTTTCTGATGAAAAACGATGACCCCGGACCAGTCGAACGTTGAAAAAATGGTCAATATTGATGAAATTTTAACATTTAATCTTTTGACTTTAAATGATGGTTGGATGTGAGTTATTACTTTTTCAACTACAATAAGTGTGTTTAAAGTCATTTCTGTGCCTGAAATTGGTCAAAATTGAAGATTTTGAGTAAGCAAAACTCTGTAAAAATGGCAATTTTGGTCACTGTGAGGGTTTAAAAAGTGGTTATTCAACATGAGGCCCGATCCAAATGACATTTTGAATCATTTTTGGTAGAGTCTAAAAAATCCATTTTCTGATGAAAAACGATGACCCCGGACCAGTCTAACGTTGAAAAAATGGTCAATATTGATGAAATTTTAACATTTAATCTTTTGACTTTAAATGACGGTTGGATGTGAGTTATTACTTTTTCAACTAAAATAAGTGTGTTTAAAGTCATTTCTGTGCCTGAAATTGGTCAAAATTGAAGATTTTGAGTAAGCAAAACTCTGTAAAAATGGCAATTTTGGTCACTGTGAGGGTTTAAAAAGTGGTTATTCAACATGAGGCCCGATCCAAATGACATTTTGAATCATTTTTGGTAGAGTCCAAAAAATCAATTTTCTGATGAAAAACGATGACCCCGGACCAGTCGAACGTTGAAAAAATGGTCAATATTGATGAAATTTTAATATTTAATCTTTTCACTTTAAATGACGGTTGGATGTGAGTTATTACTTTTTCAACTAAAATAAGTGTGTTTAAAGTCATTTCTGTGCCTGAAATTGGTCAAAATTGAAGAATGTGAGTAAGCAAAACCCTGTAAAAATGGCAGTTTTGGTCACTGTGAGGGTTCAAAAAGTGGTTATTCAACATGAGGCCTGATCCAAATGACATTTTGAATCATTTTTGGTAGAGTCCAAAAAATCCATTTTCTGATGAAAAACGATGACCCCGGACCAGTCGAACTTTGAAAAAATGGTCAATATTGATGAAATTTTAACATTTAATCTTTTGACTTTAAATGACGGTTGGATGTGAGTTATTACTTTTTCAACTAAAATAAGTGTGTTTAAAGTCATTTCTGTGCCTGAAATTGGTCAAAATTGAAGATTTTGAGTAAGCAAAACTCTGTAAAAATGGCAATTTTGGTCACTGTGAGGGTTTAAAAAGTGGTTATTCAACATGAGGCCCGATCCAAATGACATTTTGAATCATTTTTGGTAGAGTCCAAAAAATCAATTTTCTGATGAAAAACGATGACCCCGGACCAGTCGAACGTTGAAAAAATGGTCAATATTGATGAAATTTTAACATTTAATCTTTTGACTTTAAATGACGGTTGGATGTGAGTTATTACTTTTTCAACTAAAATAAGTGTGTTTAAAGTCATTTCTGTGCCTGAAATTGGTCAAAATTGAAGATTTTGAGTAAGTAAAACTCTGTAAAAATGGCAATTTTGGTCACTGTGAGGGTTTAAAAAGTGGTTATTCAACATGAGGCCCGATCCAAATGACATTTTGAATCATTTTTGGTAGAGTCCAAAAAATCAATTTTCTGATGAAAAACGATGACCCCGGACCAGTCGAACGTTGAAAAAATGGTCAATATTGATGAAATTTTAACATTTAATCTTTTGACTTTAAATGACGGTTGGATGTGAGTTATTACTTTTTCAACTAAAATAAGTGTGTTTAAAGTCATTTCTGTGCCTGAAATTGGTCAAAATTGAAGATTTTGAGTAAGCAAAACTCTGCAAAAATGGCAATTTTGGTCACTGTGAGGGTTTAAAAAGTGGTTATTCAACATGAGGCCCGATCCAAATGACATTTTGAATCATTTTTGGTAGAGTCCAAAAAATCAATTTTCTGATGAAAAACGATGACCCCGGACCAGTCGAACGTTGAAAAAATGGTCAATATTGATGAAATTTTAACATTTAATCTTTTGACTTTAAATGACGGTTGGATGTGAGTTATTACTTTTTCAACTAAAATAAGTGTGTTTAAAGTCATTTCTGTGCCTGAAATTGGTCAAAATTGAAGATTTTGAGTAAGCAAAACTCTGTAAAAATGGCAGTTTTGGTCACTGTGAGGGTTTAAAAAGTGGTTATTCAACATGAGGCCTGATCCAAATGACATTTTGAATCATTTTTGGTAGAGTCCAAAAAATCAATTTTCTGATGAAAAACGATGACCCCGGACCAGTCGAACGTTGAAAAAATGGTCAATATTGATGAAATTTTAACATTTAATCTTTTGACTTTAAATGACGGTTGGATGTGAGTTATTACTTTTTCAACTAAAATAAGTGTGTTTAAAGTCATTTCTGTGCCTGAAATTGGTCAAAATTGAAGATTTTGAGTAAGCAAAACTCTGTAAAAATGGCAATTTTGGTCACTGTGAGGGTTTAAAAAGTGGTTATTCAACATGAGGCCCGATCCAAATGACATTTTGAATCATTTTTGGTAGAGTCCAAAAAATCAATTTTCTGATGAAAAACGATGACCCCGGACCAGTCGAACGTTGAAAAAATGGTCAATATTGATGAAATTTTAACATTTAATCTTTTGACTTTAAATGACGGTTGGATGTGAGTTATTACTTTTTCAACTAAAATAAGTGTGTTTAAAGTCATTTCTGTGCCTGAAATTGGTCAAAATTGAAGATTTTGAGTAAGCAAAACTCTGTAAAAATGGCAATTTTGGTCACTGTGAGGGTTTAAAAAGTGGTTATTCAACATGAGGCCCGATCCAAATGACATTTTGAATCATTTTTGGTAGAGTCCAAAAAATCAATTTTCTGATGAAAAACGATGACCACCAGTCGAACGTTGAAAAAATGGTCAATATTGATGAAATGTTAACATTTAATCTTTTGACTTTAAATGACGGTTGGATGTGAGTTATTACTTTTTCAACTAAAATAAGTGTGTTTAAAGTCATTTCTGTGCCTGAAATTGGTCAAAATTGAAGATTTTGAGTAAGCAAAACTCTGCAAAAATGGCAATTTTGGTCACTGTGAGGGTTTAAAAAGTGGTTATTCAACATGAGGCCCGATCCAAATGACATTTTGAATCATTTTTGGTAGAGTCCAAAAAATCAATTTTCTGATGAAAAACGATGACCCCGGACCAGTCGAACGTTGAAAAAATGGTCAATATTGATGAAATTTTAACATTTAATCTTTTGACTTTAAATGACGGTTGGATGTGAGTTATTACTTTTTCAACTAAAATAAGTGTGTTTAAAGTCATTTCTGTGCCTGAAATTGGTCAAAATTGAAGATTTTGAGTAAGCAAAACTCTGTAAAAATGGCAGTTTTGGTCACTGTGAGGGTTTAAAAAGTGGTTATTCAACATGAGGCCCGATCCAAATGACATTTTGAATCATTTTTGGTAGAGTCCAAAAAATCAATTTTCTGATGAAAAACGATGACCCCGGACCAGTCGAACGTTGAAAAAATGGTCAATATTGATTACATTTTAACATTTAATCTTTTGACTTTAAATGACGGTTGGATGTGAGTTATTACTTTTTCAACTAAAATAAGTGTGTTTAAAGTCATTTCTGTGCATGAAATTGGTCAAAATTGAAGATTTTGAGTAAGCAAAACTCTGTAAAAATGGCAATTTTGGTCACTGTGAGGGTTTAAAAAGTGGTTATTCAACATGAGGCCCGATCCAAATGACATTTTGAATCATTTTTGGTAGAGTCCAAAAAATCAATTTTCTGATGAAAAACGATGACCCCGGACCAGTCGAACATTGAAAAAATGGTCAATATTGATGAAATTTTAATATTTAATCTTTTCACTTTAAATGACGGTTGGATGTGAGTTATTACTTTTTCAACTAAAATGAGTGTGTTTAAAGTCATTTCTGTGCCTGAAATTGGTCAAAATTGAAGATTTTGAGTAAGCAAAACTCTGTAAAAATGGCAATTTTGGTCACTGTGAGGGTTTAAAAAGTGGTTATTCAACATGAGGCCCGATCCAAATGACATTTTGAATCATTTTTGGTAGAGTCCAAAAAATCCATTTTCTGATGAAAAACGATGACCCGGGACCAGTCGAACGTTGAAAAAATGGTCAATATTGATGAAATTTTAACATTTAATCTTTTGACTTTAAATGACGGTTGGATGTGAGTTATTACTTTTTCAACTAAAATAAGTGTGTTTAAAGTCATTTCTGTGCCTGAAATTGGTCAAAATTGAAGATTTTGAGTAAGCAAAACTCTGTAAAAATGGCAATTTTGGTCACTGTGAGGGTTTAAAAAGTGGTTATTCAACATGAGGCCCGATCCAAATGACATTTTGAATCATTTTTGGTAGAGTCCAAAAAATCAATTTTCTGATGAAAAACGATGACCCCGGACCAGTCGAACGTCGAAAAAATGGTCAATATAGATGAAATTTTAACATTTAATCTTTTGACTTTAAATGACGGTTGGATGTGAGTTATTACTTTTTCAACTAAAATAAGTGTGTTTAAGTCATTTCTGTGCCTGAAAATGGTCAAAATTGAAGATTTTGAGTAAGCAAAACTCTGTAAAAATGGCAATTTTGGTCACTGTGAGGGTTTAAAAAGTGGTTATTCAACATGAGGCCCGATCCAAATGACATTTTGAATCATTTTTGGTAGAGTCCAAAAAATCAATTTTCTGATGAAAAACGATGACCCCGGACCAGTCGAACGTTGAAAAAATGGTCAATATTGATGAAATTTTAACATTTAATCTTTTGACTTTAAATGACGGTTGGATGTGAGTTATTACTTTTTCAACTAAAATAAGTGTGTTTAAAGTCATTTCTGTGCCTGAAATTGGTCAAAATTGAAGATTTTGAGTAAGCAAAACTGTAAAAATGGCAGTTTTGGTCACTGTGAGGGTTTAAAAAGTGGTTATTCAACATGAGGCCTGATCCAAATGACATTTTGAATCATTTTTGGTAGAGTCCAAAAAATCCATTTTCTGATGAAAAACGATGACCCCGGACCAGTCGAACGTTGAAAAAATGGTCAATATTGATGAAATTTTAACATTTAATCTTTTGACTTTAAATGACGGTTGGATGTGAGTTATTACTTTTTCAACTAAAATAAGTGTGTTTAAGTCATTTCTGTGCCTGAAATTGGTCAGAATTGAAGATTTTGAGTAAGCAAAACTCTGTAAAAATGGCAATTTTGGTCACTGTGAGGGTTTAAAAAGTGGTTATTCAACATGAGGCCCGATCCAAATGACATTTTGAATCATTTTTGGTAGAGTCCAAAAAATCAATTTTCTGATGAAAAACGATGACCCCGGACCAGTCGAACGTTGAAAAAATGGTCAATATTGATGAAATTTTAACATTTAATCTTTTGACTTTAAATGACGGTTGGATGTGAGTTATTACTTTTTCAACTAAAATAAGTGTGTTTAAAGTCATTTCTGTGCCTGAAATTGGTCAAAATTGAAGATTTTGAGTAAGCAAAACTCTGCAAAAATGGCAATTTTGGTCACTGTGAGGGTTTAAAAAGTGGTTATTCAACATGAGGCCCGATCCAAATGACATTTTGAATCATTTTTGGTAGAGTCCAAAAAATCAATTTTCTGATGAAAAACGATGACCCCGGACCAGTCGAACTTTGAAAAAATGGTCAATATTGATGAAATTTTAACATTTAATCTTTTGACTTTAAATGACGGTTGGATGTGAGTTATTACTTTTTCAACTAAAATAAGTGTGTTTAAAGTCATTTCTGTGCCTGAAATTGGTCAAAATTGAAGATTTTGAGTAAGCAAAACTCTGTAAAAATGGCAGTTTTGGTCACTGTGAGGGTTTAAAAAGTGGTTATTCAACATGAGGCCTGATCCAAATGACATTTTGAATCATTTTTGGTAGAGTCCAAAAAATCCATTTTCTGATGAAAAACGATGACCCCGGACCAGTCGAATGTTGAAAAAATGGTCAATATTGATGAAATTTTAACATTTAATCTTTTGACTTTAAATGACGGTTGGATGTGAGTTATTACTTTTTCAACTAAAATAAGTGTGTTTAAGTCATTTCTGTGCCTGAAATTGGTCAGAATTGAAGATTTTGAGTAAGCAAAACTCTGTAAAAATGGCAATTTTGGTCACTGTGAGGGTTTAAAAAGTGGTTATTCAACATGAGGCCCGATCCAAATGACATTTTGAATCATTTTTGGTAGAGTCCAAAAAATCAATTTTCTGATGAAAAACGATGACCCCGGACCAGTCGAACGTTGAAAAAATGGTCAATATTGATGAAATTTTAACATTTAATCTTTTGACTTTAAATGACGGTTGGATGTGAGTTATTACTTTTTCAACTAAAATAAGTGTGTTTAAAGTCATTTCTGTGCCTGAAATTGGTCAAAATTGAAGATTTTGAGTAAGCAAAACTCTGCAAAAATGGCAATTTTGGTCACTGTGAGGGTTTAAAAAGTGGTTATTCAACATGAGGCCCGATCCAAATGACATTTTGAATCATTTTTGGTAGAGTCCAAAAAATCAATTTTCTGATGAAAAACGATGACCCCGGACCAGTCGAACGTTGAAAAAATGGTCAATATTGATGAAATTTTAACATTTAATCTTTTGACTTTAAATGACGGTTGGATGTGAGGTATTACTTTTTCAACTAAAATAAGTGTGTTTAAAGTCATTTCTGTGCCTGAAATTGGTCAAAATTGAAGATTTTGAGTAAGCAAAACTCTGCAAAAATGGCAATTTTGGTCACTGTGAGGGTTTAAAAAGTGGTTATTCAACATGAGGCCCGATCCAAATGACATTTTGAATCATTTTTGGTAGAGTCCAAAAAATCAATTTTCTGATGAAAAACGATGACCCCGGACCAGTCGAACGTTGAAAAAATGGTCAATATTGATGAAATTTTAACATTTAATCTTTTGACTTTAAATGATGGTTGGATGTGAGTTATTACTTTTTCAACTACAATAAGTGTGTTTAAAGTCATTTCTGTGCCTGAAATTGGTCAAAATTGAAGATTTTGAGTAAGCAAAACTCTGTAAAAATGGCAATTTTGGTCACTGTGAGGGTTTAAAAAGTGGTTATTCAACATGAGGCCCGATCCAAATGACATTTTGAATCATTTTTGGTAGAGTCTAAAAAATCCATTTTCTGATGAAAAACGATGACCCCGGACCAGTCTAACGTTGAAAAAATGGTCAATATTGATGAAATTTTAACATTTAATCTTTTGACTTTAAATGACGGTTGGATGTGAGTTATTACTTTTTCAACTAAAATAAGTGTGTTTAAAGTCATTTCTGTGCCTGAAATTGGTCAAAATTGAAGATTTTGAGTAAGCAAAACTCTGTAAAAATGGCAATTTTGGTCACTGTGAGGGTTTAAAAAGTGGTTATTCAACATGAGGCCCGATCCAAATGACATTTTGAATCATTTTTGGTAGAGTCCAAAAAATCAATTTTCTGATGAAAAACGATGACCCCGGACCAGTCGAACGTTGAAAAAATTGTCAATATTGATGAAATTTTAATATTTAATCTTTTCACTTTAAATGACGGTTGGATGTGAGTTATTACTTTTTCAACTAAAATAAGTGTGTTTAAAGTCATTTCTGTGCCTGAAATTGGTCAAAATTGAAGAATTTGAGTAAGCAAAACTCTGTAAAAATGGCAGTTTTGGTCACTGTGAGGGTTTAAAAAGTGGTTATTCAACATGAGGCCTGATCCAAATGACATTTTGAATCATTTTTGGTAGAGTCCAAAAAATCCATTTTCTGATGAAAAACGATGACCCCGGACCAGTCGAACTTTGAAAAAATGGTCAATATTGATGAAATTTTACCATTTAATCTTTTGACTTTAAATGACGGTTGGATGTGAGTTATTACTTTTTCAACTAAAATAAGTGTGTTTAAAGTCATTTCTGTGCCTGAAATTGGTCAAAATTGAAGATTTTGAGTAAGCAAAACTTTGTAAAAATGGCAATTTTGGTCACTGTGAGGGTTTAAAAAGTGGTTATTCAACATGAGGCCCGATCCAAATGACATTTTGAATCATTTTTGGTAGAGTCCAAAAAATCAATTTTCTGATGAAAAACGATGACCCCGGACCAGTCGAACGTTGAAAAAATGGTCAATATTGATGAAATTTTAACATTTAATCTTTTGACTTTAAATGACGGTTGGATGTGAGTTATTACTTTTTCAACTAAAATAAGTGTGTTTAAAGTCATTTCTGTGCCTGAAATTGGTCAAAATTGAAGATTTTGAGTAAGCAAAACTCTGTAAAAATGGCAATTTTGGTCACTGTGAGGGTTTAAAAAGTGGTTATTCAACATGAGGCCCGATCCAAATGACATTTTGAATCATTTTTGGTAGAGTCCAAAAAATCAATTTTCTGATGAAAAACGATGACCCCGGACCAGTCGAACGTTGAAAAAATGGTCAATATTGATGAAATTTTAACATTTAATCTTTTGACTTTAAATGACGGTTGGATGTGAGTTATTACTTTTTCAACTAAAATAAGTGTGTTTAAAGTCATTTCTGTGCCTGAAATTGGTCAAAATTGAAGATTTTGAGTAAGCAAAACTCTGCAAAAATGGCAATTTTGGTCACTGTGAGGGTTTAAAAAGTGGTTATTCAACATGAGGCCCGATCCAAATGACATTTTGAATCATTTTTGGTAGAGTCCAAAAAATCAATTTTCTGATGAAAAACGATGACCCCGGACCAGTCGAACGTTGAAAAAATGGTCAATATTGATGAAATTTTAACATTTAATCTTTTGACTTTAAATGACGGTTGGATGTGAGTTATTACTTTTTCAACTAAAATAAGTGTGTTTAAAGTCATTTCTGTGCCTGAAATTGGTCAAAATTGAAGATTTTGAGTAAGCAAAACTCTGTAAAAATGGCAGTTTTGGTCACTGTGAGGGTTTAAAAAGTGGTTATTCAACATGAGGCCTGATCCAAATGACATTTTGAATCATTTTTGGTAGAGTCCAAAAAATCAATTTTCTGATGAAAAACGATGACCCCGGACCAGTCGAACGTTGAAAAAATGGTCAATATTGATGAAATTTTAACATTTAATCTTTTGACTTTAAATGACGGTTGGATGTGAGTTATTACTTTTTCAACTAAAATAAGTGTGTTTAAAGTCATTTCTGTGCCTGAAATTGGTCAAAATTGAAGATTTTGAGTAAGCAAAACTCTGTAAAAATGGCAATTTTGGTCACTGTGAGGGTTTAAAAAGTGGTTATTCAACATGAGGCCCGATCCAAATGACATTTTGAATCATTTTTGGTAGAGTCCAAAAAATCAATTTTCTGATGAAAAACGATGACCCCGGACCAGTCGAACGTTGAAAAAATGGTCAATATTGATGAAATTTTAACATTTAATCTTTTGACTTTAAATGACGGTTGGATGTGAGTTATTACTTTTTCAACTAAAATAAGTGTGTTTAAAGTCATTTCTGTGCCTGAAATTGGTCAAAATTGAGGTTTTGAGTAAGCAAAACTCTGTAAAAATGGCAATTTTGGTCACTGTGAGGGTTTAAAAAGTGGTTATTCAACATGAGGCCCGATCCAAATGACATTTTGAATCATTTTTGGTAGAGTCCAAAAAATCAATTTTCTGATGAAAAACGATGACCCCGGACCAGTCGAACGTTGAAAAAATGGTCAATATTGATGAAATTTTAACATTTAATCTTTTGACTTTAAATGACGGTTGGATGTGAGTTATTACTTTTTCAACTAAAATAAGTGTGTTTAAAGTCATTTCTGTGCCTGAAATTGGTCAAAATTGAAGATTTTGAGTAAGAAAAATTCTGCAAAAATGGCAATTTTGGTCACTTTGAGGGTTTAAAAAGTGGTTATTCAACATGAGGCCCGATCCAAATGACATTTTGAATAATTTTTGGTAGAGTCCAAAAAATCAATTTTCTGATGAAAAACGATGACCCCGGACCAGTCGAACGTTGAAAAAATGGTCAATATTGATGAAATTTTAACATTTAATCTTTTGACTTTAAATGATGGTTGGATGTGAGTTATTACTTTTTCAACTACAATAAGTGTGTTTAAAGTCATTTCTGTGCCTGAAATTGGTCAAAATTGAAGATTTTGAGTAAGCAAAACTCTGTAAAAATGGCAATTTTGGTCACTGTGAGGGTTTAAAAAGTGGTTATTCAACATGAGGCCCGATCCAAATGACATTTTGAATCATTTTTGGTAGAGTCTAAAAAATCCATTTTCTGATGAAAAACGATGACCCCGGACCAGTCTAACGTTGAAAAAATGGTCAATATTGATGAAATTTTAACATTTAATCTTTTGACTTTAAATGACGGTTGGATGTGAGTTATTACTTTTTCAACTAAAATAAGTGTGTTTAAAGTCATTTCTGTGCCTGAAATTGGTCAAAATTGAAGATTTTGAGTAAGCAAAACTCTGTAAAAATGGCAATTTTGGTCACTGTGAGGGTTTAAAAAGTGGTTATTCAACATGAGGCCCGATCCAAATGACATTTTGAATCATTTTTGGTAGAGTCCAAAAAATCAATTTTCTGATGAAAAACGATGACCCCGGACCAGTCGAACGTTGAAAAAATGGTCAATATTGATGAAATTTTAATATTTAATCTTTTCACTTTAAATGACGGTTGGATGTGAGTTATTACTTTTTCAACTAAAATAAGTGTGTTTAAAGTCATTTCTGTGCCTGAAATTGGTCAAAATTGAAGAATGTGAGTAAGCAAAACCCTGTAAAAATGGCAGTTTTGGTCACTGTGAGGGTTCAAAAAGTGGTTATTCAACATGAGGCCTGATCCAAATGACATTTTGAATCATTTTTGGTAGAGTCCAAAAAATCCATTTTCTGATGAAAAACGATGACCCCGGACCAGTCGAACTTTGAAAAAATGGTCAATATTGATGAAATTTTAACATTTAATCTTTTGACTTTAAATGACGGTTGGATGTGAGTTATTACTTTTTCAACTAAAATAAGTGTGTTTAAAGTCATTTCTGTGCCTGAAATTGGTCAAAATTGAAGATTTTGAGTAAGCAAAACTCTGTAAAAATGGCAATTTTGGTCACTGTGAGGGTTTAAAAAGTGGTTATTCAACATGAGGCCCGATCCAAATGACATTTTGAATCATTTTTGGTAGAGTCCAAAAAATCAATTTTCTGATGAAAAACGATGACCCCGGACCAGTCGAACGTTGAAAAAATGGTCAATATTGATGAAATTTTAACATTTAATCTTTTGACTTTAAATGACGGTTGGATGTGAGTTATTACTTTTTCAACTAAAATAAGTGTGTTTAAAGTCATTTCTGTGCCTGAAATTGGTCAAAATTGAAGATTTTGAGTAAGTAAAACTCTGTAAAAATGGCAATTTTGGTCACTGTGAGGGTTTAAAAAGTGGTTATTCAACATGAGGCCCGATCCAAATGACATTTTGAATCATTTTTGGTAGAGTCCAAAAAATCAATTTTCTGATGAAAAACGATGACCCCGGACCAGTCGAACGTTGAAAAAATGGTCAATATTGATGAAATTTTAACATTTAATCTTTTGACTTTAAATGACGGTTGGATGTGAGTTATTACTTTTTCAACTAAAATAAGTGTGTTTAAAGTCATTTCTGTGCCTGAAATTGGTCAAAATTGAAGATTTTGAGTAAGCAAAACTCTGCAAAAATGGCAATTTTGGTCACTGTGAGGGTTTAAAAAGTGGTTATTCAACATGAGGCCCGATCCAAATGACATTTTGAATCATTTTTGGTAGAGTCCAAAAAATCAATTTTCTGATGAAAAACGATGACCCCGGACCAGTCGAACGTTGAAAAAATGGTCAATATTGATGAAATTTTAACATTTAATCTTTTGACTTTAAATGACGGTTGGATGTGAGTTATTACTTTTTCAACTAAAATAAGTGTGTTTAAAGTCATTTCTGTGCCTGAAATTGGTCAAAATTGAAGATTTTGAGTAAGCAAAACTCTGTAAAAATGGCAGTTTTGGTCACTGTGAGGGTTTAAAAAGTGGTTATTCAACATGAGGCCTGATCCAAATGACATTTTGAATCATTTTTGGTAGAGTCCAAAAAATCAATTTTCTGATGAAAAACGATGACCCCGGACCAGTCGAACGTTGAAAAAATGGTCAATATTGATGAAATTTTAACATTTAATCTTTTGACTTTAAATGACGGTTGGATGTGAGTTATTACTTTTTCAACTAAAATAAGTGTGTTTAAAGTCATTTCTGTGCCTGAAATTGGTCAAAATTGAAGATTTTGAGTAAGCAAAACTCTGTAAAAATGGCAATTTTGGTCACTGTGAGGGTTTAAAAAGTGGTTATTCAACATGAGGCCCGATCCAAATGACATTTTGAATCATTTTTGGTAGAGTCCAAAAAATCAATTTTCTGATGAAAAACGATGACCCCGGACCAGTCGAACGTTGAAAAAATGGTCAATATTGATGAAATTTTAACATTTAATCTTTTGACTTTAAATGACGGTTGGATGTGAGTTATTACTTTTTCAACTAAAATAAGTGTGTTTAAAGTCATTTCTGTGCCTGAAATTGGTCAAAATTGAAGATTTTGAGTAAGCAAAACTCTGTAAAAATGGCAATTTTGGTCACTGTGAGGGTTTAAAAAGTGGTTATTCAACATGAGGCCCGATCCAAATGACATTTTGAATCATTTTTGGTAGAGTCCAAAAAATCCATTTTCTGATGAAAAACGATGACCACCAGTCGAACGTTGAAAAAATGGTCAATATTGATGAAATGTTAACATTTAATCTTTTGACTTTAAATGACGGTTGGATGTGAGTTATTACTTTTTCAACTAAAATAAGTGTGTTTAAAGTCATTTCTGTGCCTGAAATTGGTCAAAATTGAAGATTTTGAGTAAGCAAAACTCTGCAAAAATGGCAATTTTGGTCACTGTGAGGGTTTAAAAAGTGGTTATTCAACATGAGGCCCGATCCAAATGACATTTTGAATCATTTTTGGTAGAGTCCAAAAAATCAATTTTCTGATGAAAAACGATGACCCCGGACCAGTCGAACGTTGAAAAAATGGTCAATATTGATGAAATTTTAACATTTAATCTTTTGACTTTAAATGACGGTTGGATGTGAGTTATTACTTTTTCAACTAAAATAAGTGTGTTTAAAGTCATTTCTGTGCCTGAAATTGGTCAAAATTGAAGATTTTGAGTAAGCAAAACTCTGTAAAAATGGCAGTTTTGGTCACTGTGAGGGTTTAAAAAGTGGTTATTCAACATGAGGCCCGATCCAAATGACATTTTGAATCATTTTTGGTAGAGTCCAAAAAATCAATTTTCTGATGAAAAACGATGACCCCGGACCAGTCGAACGTTGAAAAAATGGTCAATATTGATTAAATTTTAACATTTAATCTTTTGACTTTAAATGACGGTTGGATGTGAGTTATTACTTTTTCAACTAAAATAAGTGTGTTTAAAGTCATTTCTGTGCATGAAATTGGTCAAAATTGAAGATTTTGAGTAAGCAAAACTCTGTAAAAATGGCAATTTTGGTCACTGTGAGGGTTTAAAAAGTGGTTATTCAACATGAGGCCCGATCCAAATGACATTTTGAATCATTTTTGGTAGAGTCCAAAAAATCAATTTTCTGATGAAAAACGATGACCCCGGACCAGTCGAACATTGAAAAAATGGTCAATATTGATGAAATTTTAATATTTAATCTTTTCACTTTAAATGACGGTTGGATGTGAGTTATTACTTTTTCAACTAAAATGAGTGTGTTTAAAGTCATTTCTGTGCCTGAAATTGGTCAAAATTGAAGATTTTGAGTAAGCAAAACTCTGTAAAAATGGCAATTTTGGTCACTGTGAGGGTTTAAAAAGTGGTTATTCAACATGAGGCCCGATCCAAATGACATTTTGAATCATTTTTGGTAGAGTCCAAAAAATCCATTTTCTGATGAAAAACGATGACCCGGGACCAGTCGAACGTTGAAAAAATGGTCAATATTGATGAAATTTTAACATTTAATCTTTTGACTTTAAATGACGGTTGGATGTGAGTTATTACTTTTTCAACTAAAATAAGTGTGTTTAAAGTCATTTCTGTGCCTGAAATTGGTCAAAATTGAAGATTTTGAGTAAGCAAAACTCTGTAAAAATGGCAATTTTGGTCACTGTGAGGGTTTAAAAAGTGGTTATTCAACATGAGGCCCGATCCAAATGACATTTTGAATCATTTTTGGTAGAGTCCAAAAAATCAATTTTCTGATGAAAAACGATGACCCCGGACCAGTCGAACGTCGAAAAAATGGTCAATATAGATGAAATTTTAACATTTAATCTTTTGACTTTAAATGACGGTTGGATGTGAGTTATTACTTTTTCAACTAAAATAAGTGTGTTTAAGTCATTTCTGTGCCTGAAATTGGTCAAAATTGAAGATTTTGAGTAAGCAAAACTCTGTAAAAATGGCAATTTTGGTCACTGTGA
>NW_028241551.1:0-15118 GCF_964263255.1 Lissotriton vulgaris
ATCAGTGTTTTCATAGGATGGGGTAATCATGATTCTCAATATATATATATATATATATATATATATATATATATATATATATATATTACCTACTGGCGGTAGGTATATATAGTTAGGATTTTTTCTCTGCGATTTTTGAAAATTCTATGTCTAATAACTTTAGCGTTTGTGGACGGAATTGGCTGGAATTTTCAGGAAAGTGGCACATTTTGTTTCTGAGCAGCCCCTGAAAATTTGGGGGGGTTCGTTAAGGGGGGGCCGAGAAAAAAGGGGGGTCCCAAAACGTGTTTTTCCCATGTTAATTTCCATAGGGCGGTTGGCCTCACTTTTAGCCCGAACGGCTGAATGGATTTGCACGAAACTTGGCAAAATTGTAGGGACTGTTATCCCGATGTGCCTTTACTAGGTCTCAATATATGTGCTCCAGTGGATTTTGAGAAATTAACGTTCAAAAAAAGATATATATCTGTAACAGCGCTCCGGGCAGCGCTCCGGTTCGCGTACTTGACGCGTAACGGAACTTCGCGAAGCGAAGCTGATTGGCTCTCCGGTGTCTGTCAACATTCTAAACAGTCCGGAGCGGCCGCCATCTTGTCTGTCGGTAGGATCGAGAGACAAGAGGGGGCCAAAACAAAGGGGGAAATGACCATAAGGGGGCATAGTAGATCCTCCCTGACCCCCTAGGTTTGATGTGGAGGTTTTAAAAGGGCCCCGCGGGGTAAAAAAAAAAAAAAAATTTTTTTTTGCGTGGGAAGCTCCCGGTTCGCGAACCGGGAAGCGGCCCGGGGAGCGTACTATGAGGAAAAAAGAATGATAGACTTTTCAAATATTGTATGTTAATTGATTGTTTGTTTTGTTGAATTATTTTTTATTTACTATCTAACACAAAAAAGTTGCACAGTATATTTTAAGTCTCATTTTATATTATATCTTTTGGGTACTTTTTCAGCATTTTCAAATAAAAAAGAAACGCGTCTCAAACAATTTTAACTTATAAAATTTAAATTTATCAATTTTGTTTTTCACAATTATATCCTCTTCCATCTTTTCTTCGGTAAATAAATCTATTAAACAGCATCTCTGGTTTAGTCCCTATAGCTGTCTTTCTTTTAACATTACTCTCTGTTTACTTCCCTTGTACTTACTCTTCTTTTTAAAAAAAAAAAATTGGGGGGTTAGCTCCCGGTTCGGGAGGTAGTTCTGAAAAGAATTTTTTAAATTCTTTTTGTTGTTTTATATTTCTTTTATTATTTTTCTGAACATTTTTTAATTTTTTTGTGTTTTTGAACAATTTTATATATATATTTTTTTTTTTAAGGGAACGAACAAAAAACAGGGAATTGGAAATGGCTCAACAGGAGCAAAAAAAAAGAAAAGAATTACTGTTTTCTTTCCTTGCTGCATTTGTGGTTGTCTATGGCATTATTTATTAAGGTGACGCTAAGTTCACCACAGCATAATGTTTTGCCACAGAAAATGCAAAGAAATTTGAGCTTGCCAAATTTGGGTTGAATATTTGGCACCATTTGGCGTTCTTCAGGACCAGAAAGTGAGGGTGCTGAAGAGGGAGTGCTGGCCACAGGGGGTGGGTTGTGCCGAAGTTCCTGGACTTCAGCCTGAGCTAAATTATTGGGATGCCGACTCTCCATGTGGCGGATCATGGTATAATTACCAAAAGAATATTTCTTTGAGGGATTGCCCCTGGAGAGAACTTTGTCACAAATAAGACATGTGACTTTGGGGGCGTTCACCTTTTTTTGGTCCTTTGGAAAAGAAAAAAATTGCCAAATGACATGCACTTTAACGTGCCTTTGTCTGGGTTCTTCTGGGAGGAAGCGCCTTTGTTGTTCATCCTCCTCCTCTTCTTCCTCCTCTTCTTCTTGCCCTCCAAGAAACTGTGGTGGTGGACCTTCTTTTCTTGGTGGTGGGGGTGGTGGTGGGGGTGCGCCAGCTGCAGCAACAAGTGATGCCATTCTTTCCTCCAAAATAGCTCTTGCTCTCTCAATGAAGAAAGTAAGAATGAGGAAAAAAGGAGGCGGCTTTCATTATTTGGAGAAAAAAAATGATGAGAACCAATGAAAAGTGTTATTTTCAAGTCACATGACCCGATGCGCTTATGTTACGCACTCCGGCGCGCTTACGTTATGCGCTCCAGGCTGCGCCGCGGAGCGCTTCCGGGTGCGTTTAAGCAGCGCGCCATAAGACGCATCACGCGGCTACGCGATACGTCACGCTTGCGCGACGCGTCACGATGTTGTTTTCGTTCGCGACATTGGTGCTAGCGGGACGCTTCCCGGTTCGCAAACCGGGGCGCTTCAAAATACTACGCTTTCCGGGGCGCTTTCCGGGGCGCTCACCGGGGCGCGCACCGGGAGCGCTCCAAGACAAAAAAAATAAATTAAAAAAATATATTAAAAAAAATTTGAAAAATTGTAAGGACTGGTAGCCCGATGTGCGTTTGCTATGTCTGAAGATATATGCTCCAGTTGTTTTTAAGAAAATTAACTTTAAAAAAATATATATTGGCCTACTTTGGGCTTTATATATGTTAGAGCCCAAATGTAGCCCAAATGTAGCCCAATGTAGCCCAATGTAGCCCAAAGATGGCCATCAGAGACAAAAAAATACAAATGTAGCCCAAATATCAGCCAGATGTAGCGCAACTATAGCCCAATGATAGTATGTACCAGAGTGTTCTAAAGAACAACTAGAGCGCTAACAGTCTTACTTATAAAGTGAGACTTTTAGTTAGGAATTAGCATTAAAAAAACCTTTGAAATTCACAGAAAAAACCATAGGTTTCACTCCAGTTATAGTCAGGAATTAGCATTTAAAAAACCTATTAAATTCACTGGAAAAACCATAGGTTTTACACCAGTTATAGTCACCTGGAAATTTTACTGACATAAAACCATTGAAATTCCCACGTTATAGTTAGTTGGACTCACTATAACTTGCGCGTGTAATGCACTGCTGATGACATCACATATTACATCACTCATGACTTGGCCAGTGACATCACTCATGACATCACTGATGACACCATCCAGTGAATGTGTGTATATAATATATATATATATATTCCCACACAGCAACTTTTCTTACGAAAGAAGTTAACTCGAGCCCAGATCCTTTTAGCGTGAAGTTTTATTCAACACACGGAATGTCAAGCAACACACAGGGTTTATTGTCAATAAAGGTTAACATTTATTGAACAGTCTTTCTTCTCGTACAAGAGAAATGAATTGCCACAATTGCAAGACTTGTTATTATAAAAAGTACGTACAGTAAGATAAGTATTGCGAAATAATACTGTAAAAGCATTGATATGGTTTCTTAGCCATACAATGGTTTAAAAGGAATAAAACATATATACATTCATATATACATTATGCTAAAATACTCAACTGGTGCTTCTAACTATGCCTACCCCAGTGTACCTGACCTAAGCCTAATACTTGGGAGGGGAGTAAGTAAGTAGCTTTTAGTTAAGTTGGTTTTGCCAAGGTTTGCTTCAAGAATTCTCTCTCAAGGGTTTAGTCAACACCATACCTCTGGAATAGAATGATGGAGGTCTGGTATCTCCCTCAGGGCTCGATATCCCAGTCCCCCGCAAGGGTAGACCAGAAACGCTGGAGCTGGATTTCTCTGCAGGAGAAAGGCAGCGTCTCGTCTTCAGCACGTCAAGGAGGAGGAGGGGCAGCGTCCGCGGGCAGCTTGCATCTGCTGGGCTCTTGCAGAGGACGGCTGTTCAGCTCCTAAGTTCACCACACCATCGTTCGCTAGTTAGCAGCGATAGCAGTAGCGATAGCAGCTATGATATCTTCAGCATAACAGCAGCTTCAGGCGACGGGCAACAGGACATTGCTTAAGGCAACGTTAGTAGTATTTATACCTGAAAGATGCCTTGGTTGACGTAAGTTTGCTGGACATAAGACGTCAATAAAGATGTCACTAGGAAGTGATCTTCTATCAGTGCTCATTAGAGTTCTATTACTAATCAAAACACAGCAAGCGGGGATTTTCAGGTTTGCTGAGTTTGTATCTTGTTGAAGAACTCAGAGTGTTAATCTAGGAATCTCAGATAGTGACTTCTGCTCTGTCATTGCACTAATTGGTTGTAAAGGAAGTGGCAGAGAAAGCTATTCTGGAATGTGACTCTGTTCGTGTGCGGCCAGAGATGAGTTTCTGAATATTGCACTTGAACGGTTATGCCAATATAGGGAATACATGGATTTATAGCCGAATAGGGGCATAAGGTCACAGTATCGATCAGGATCCTAGATTAGAACGCCACACCCACTCCACGAATTCATGTCCATCAAATTACTAAAACTAGAGCAATAAGATGCATGTGTAACATTGCCCACCCCAAAATACATAAATGCATTCGAAATAGGCGTATATTGTAATACGTGAAAATTTAGGTACTGTACGTTTTTGAAGCATAGAAATCATTCAAAAATTATAGCATATGAAATCAATGAACGATTATGCAAAAAGAATTACACATGAAATATCTCTGAAACAGAAGAAGGGCGAGATAATTTCATCACATATAAATGCATTGCAATAAAATGTGCTAGAGGCTGGTGTAAAGTTATTATGTCTCTAGATGTATGTAGAAATAGAAGTTGAAGCTTCTGTTCTCTAAGAATAGTTTTTACTTTAAGCACAGAATTTTACGTGCCAGAAAAAAGGGTGAATATTAAAAAGTGTTCAATTCAAAAGAATTATTGCTTGAACGGGGAAATAGAGTTCCAACGCTTTTAGCAGTTTTTGTTGTTCAAAACTGAAGGCCGAATTCAGAGTTCATGGGAACGCTGTGTGTCGGAATGCTTCTCCAAAGTTATTATTTCTGTTCGGGTGAGAACATCATATCAGACAGGCTCTCAAAGAATTGGTCTACAAAATCAGGTGACAGTTTGACCAAATTTGATAGTGCTGTAACTTGGCAGGTGTGTGAATGATTGCTGTCATCATAGTCGGGATCAGCAATGCTCACAGAAGGTCGTACCTGGGTGATGCTGCTTTTGTCACTCGCTCCACTGTTACCACCTAGTCGTAGCACAGGAGTCTCAACGAATGCCGTCATCAGGATTGGTAGCCGCTGGGGACAACACAATGCATGAGCCGTTATCGGACCGAGCAAAGTATCGACGTCCATTGGTACTGCTGATGGAAGTGAAAGACAGATGTCCAACACGCACTCATCTCCGCATAGCATACATCGTAGTACCGGTAAGATACAGTTCTGCCATATAGGTCTGAATGAAAGGAACCTGGTCATGTTTAGATCTCTCAGCCTGGCCAATCCAAGGACTCTAGTTATTCTGTCCCGGTAGCGGATTGCTAGGATTGTCTCTTCCATTCCCATAGGAGTCATGTCTGAGCTTTGGCTTGCCATAACGAAGCAGGAGGGTCAAAAATAAAATCCCTGCTACAAGTCCCAAAAATAGGGGTATGCCGCCAAAAACAGAGTGGACAAAATTTGGAACGATTGCCAGAATTGCTTGAAATGGTGTTAGCAGTCCCGTAAAAATCGTCTTAAATATGCCTGGGATGCCTGTGGCACTAGACATGTTAAGGAGTTGGCTAAGCATTTCTACGAAATGCACGGGGCAATTTGTTGATAAAAGGTCATGAACCTCCGTAGCTGTTTTGATGACGTTATGGGCACTGTTGTCTGTAAAAGCACAGACTTCATTTTGCTTAAAGTATCAATTCGTATAGAATAGAGATTCAGACGAGGCCAGATGGGAGTCTCTGTGTCTACAGGCCCGCTCGGGAACAATGCTTGCATACAGCATTTGACCGTGGATGTTACGCTTACGAGATAACTTTTCCCTGGAACAAGGCCACAACATCTGTGATCCGTTCTAAGAATGTAACTCCCATTCGCGAGTTGCATAAAGAAGGGCTCTATCTGAGTTGCAGGTGTGACAACCTGGTGGCATGAAAGGTTGTTAGAATTACCTTCACAGGCTCCGTGTAAATTAATACCCTCGCACAAAAGTATACCGCTTAGTGAATGTTTACAGTTTTCACCACTAAGAAATACATTTTTGTCGCTGTCACTGTAGCATTAATGTGTGTATGGTAATTTCCATTCTGATTTTACATAACCTTTACCCAATCGTTCATACTGGCCAGTAGGTATGTATTCAAGGCACTTTTTAAATCGGAAAGTTGTTATCGGAATTGTGATAATCCCGTGTATTATCCATTCAATGACAGGACTCTCTGACATTGTCAATGGTAATCTCTCAAGTTTTTCGATGCTCAGGATTGTATAGTCTGCTCCTTTCTGTGCCAAACTGATTTGTTTATCAGTAAGGTTAAAAATGGAAGATAATGACGTTATGTTGATTAAACGCCAAGGCACATAGCCTGAATGAAGATTTTGCAGCGTCCAGCCTAATTGTACAATAGAACGTAATTGCGACTGGCCATGCTGTAACATTAGCAAGTCTCTGTCTATTATGTCAAAGGCAGAAGATACAATATTGTCCAACGAATATATTCTGGAGGACAGAGTCATTAACCCATTGTCCACTACAGAAAGTGATTTTTCCAAATTAATACGATCAATTTCTCGTATTTTTTCTGCTGTTTCAATTTGTGTCACTTTCCAAGCCTCGTTGTACGCAGCATAGATGCTGGCCGCTATGAAACGTTTTTGACGCTGTTTGCGTGGTCCAAGAATGAAATCGCGCAAATCAGCACCATCTTTTAGTAAAGACAAGTGTTGCTTAATTTCAGCCAGTGTGGATGTTCCTAGCCATTCGAGGCAGAGTTTCCCTACACTGTATGTTGTTACTATCCCTGGATGTTGTCTCTGGGAGTATCTAGGGTCTTGTCTGGTCATTTTTAACCCCTGTGTTTTGTTCAGGAATCTATCTTGACAGTTGTTTGTGTCTGTACGCCAGATTAACCACTTTTTCCAATCAGGATGTGTTCTGTTAAAATGTAAATTTTTAGTTACGTCTATTTCAATTTCTGTTGTATTATCAGGTATTGGCTTCGGAATAGACGGTTTGTTAAGTTCTTTGATCTTAGCTAGGCCAAGACAGGATGTTTGGTGAATTGTGTCATTTAAAAACATCATTTGTTCTGGAATCATGCAGGTTCTGAATAGTGCTTCAAGGCCTTGTACCTGCCAATCTTTTGTACCCCAAATGGTTTTTGTTTCAATGTTATTTTTCCAATAATCAAAACCAAATGTCATCATTTTTTCATAAAATGCTTCTGAATATATTAACTTAGTGTTTGTCAGCATTGTTTTCATTCCTGTTTTATCTAACAGTTTGTAATAAAACGTTTCTGCATCACTGGTGTTAAACCCTGAGAAGTACTTGAATTTCTCAAAAAATGTTTTAGAACTGCTTTTAGGTGGTGTAGCACAATGTTCCCATTGATTATACTTAAAAACATTTCTAGGCTGTGCAGATTTATGCAAATAATGATCGCCATAATGTGTGTAGCAGAATAACTGTTCATAACTAGACAAACCTTGTAAATAAACATGTTCTGTGAATCTAGCTGACATTACTAAATCAGACATCATGTCATTAATACTGTTAAAGTCCCAATCATCAGAGAATGTACTAGCTTTTACAAAGTCACTTAAGGAAACCTTCAGTTGATGAGGATACTTCAGGATTTCGACCGGACCATAGATCTTATAGTCAGTTTTCTCCCATACTACCCCACCAGGTATTGGAATTGCTGTGACATTTACTGTTGACAGTTCTCTTTTCTTCACGTGGGATGATCTGTGTGGTTTGAGGACTAAGTTGATGTTCTGACTTGCTGTGTCCATTGTACTGTATTTTCCCTCAATGAATTTTCCCAAACAAAGTGCCATGATGAGCCAAAGCAGGAGGAAAAATATACCTAGACCGAACCAGAACTCTAACCAAGGGGAAATAAGGTAGATTTCCTTCAGTTGATGAAAGAGTTCCGTTGCTTTTTCTTTAAAAGTCTTTTTTGTTTCTGGCATCACTTCGGGGTCGTTTTGATCTTCAGAGAAGTTGTCGAAGTCGATGAAATAACCAGAGGCAGTTCTGTCAATTGTTGGGATTGTTCTTTCAATCTGTATTTCGGTAGGACTTTCTGATGCCACATTATTGTAGACTGGTGTTTCTTGACGAACTGTTTCAATCTGTGTCTCAAGAGGCACGAGTTCCATGGCATTATTGCATAGTCCATCTCTGTGCACTTCAGGCTGATCGAATGTGATTAGTCTTTCAGTTTGAACCTCTTGGATTGTTGCAAGTTTGGGTATTCTGTTGTTTCTTGGGAGTCCACTGGGCCTACTGTTGATTATAGGCCACATGGTTGTGGTTTTACCAGGTCGATAGACACGACTCTGTTCTCCTTTTTACCAGCAAGGGGCGGTAGTACTACTGATATTGTTCCGGTGACTGCCAAGACAGGTACTGCTTTTCTGTAAGAAGGCCCAAATTCCTTCTTCACCGCAATTTATTCTCTGACTAGATCCCCAATCTTTGGAATCCAGACAGGCCTTGCTGGGGCTGTTGCTTGTGGTGCCTCGTCAGTGGTATCTGGCTGTTGTTTTAACTTTATGTTGCTTAAGGATTTTCTTGTTTCATTCAGTTCCTGTAAAACAGCCAAACGATCTTTGATGTCAAAGTCTGTTTTCTTATCTTGTACCACTGATACCTGACTATCTAAGTCCTGAATTCTCATTCTAATTCAGAACAATAGTTCGTATGGGCTGAAACCTTTTAGAGATTTTCTTGGCAAATTGTTAAGACTGGTCTGGACACTTATTAAATGTTTGACCCACCCAGCGCCTGAACCTAATACCTTCGCTGTTATAGATCGCTTTATGTCCCGGTTTTTTCTTTCTACCACACTATTCCCTTCGGGGTGCGACGGACAAGAATACCGCAACCCAATTCCCATGCTGGCCATGGCCTCCTTATAAGCTCGAGAGCTGAAAGCAGGACCATGGTCAGAATGGAACGTGGTAATTGCGTATGTGCCGATAAAGACTCGCAGATCTCTCTTATAACCGTTCTGGCGTCAGCCGAGCGCTGGAGGCCACATTATTTAAGTGTGTTTAGCCTTAACGATGTACAATGGGACGCGTTTCTCTTTTTTGATAGCGCAGATAGATTGCCTAATGCTTTTTATTAGGGCTTCTGACACTACACTGGCCGGTTCACCACTGCGATCTCTGTTGCAGTCTTCACAGTTTTTTGCAAACTCATGAATGCCTTCACTCATTTCCGGCCACCAGTATTCTGATTCTAACTCTCTCAGAGAGTCCCTGATTGTTTGGTGTCTCAGACCCAATACCATGTGTGCTTCCTGTAATAGGAAGCCCCTCCGGTCCCTGTTTGGAATTACCATATCCCCCACTCCAGGGATTCGAGCAAAAGGAACGGAGTTTGCATCGATTACGTATGCATAATTGAGTGGATAGTTCATGGGTAGTGCTGCACAGTCGCCTTTTACGGTTGTTTTTACTGCCAGCATGGTTTCCCCGTCTATGTATTTTTCTGTACGCTTTTTTGTGGCTACGGAAGCCGGTTTAGTTGCTTCCGCTGTGGCTGTATTAGCCAATGAATTCCCTGCAACGTGAACGCCATCACGTTGAAGACTCTGTGCGTGTATCACGTTAGTCTTTTGTAGTTCTTTCTGTAAAAGAGCTACCTGTTTCCAGAGCAATTTATGCTTTATTGTGCCACCTGTGTCATCTTTGTAATCGTTTTCAATCTAACTCTGCAGTTTATTATTGTAAGAGTTGACGCATAAATGAGAATCGCACACGATAAGTATCGGGAATTCACGTTCTGCATTTTCGAGCGCCATCTTTAAAGATCCGATTTCAGCTCTCTGAGCCGAACAGTTTCTTACTGATTCAGTTTTTGTTACTTTCGGTCTGAATTTACCGCACAGCCAACGACCTTTAACAATCGCACAGGCTGCATCGTAGGATTGGCTCTCTACGTTGAAATGCTGTACAAATCTATCTGTATAGATTATACAGACGTATTGTGGGAGAGGCAAAAGTTCGTTTGGCAGAGGATATTCTTCTTCATATTCTAAATCATTCAGTTCTTTGAATTGCGGGGCGAAATAGTATTTCACATCTTCCGCTCCTAGAGAATCTCCACACTGTATCCATTTCGGATCCAGTGACACTGTAGGCAGGTTTACTGAGCTGAATAGCGCCTCGAAGGCGGATTCCGCTGGGAGGATATTAATCCATTTGCCGTGTGCTAGTTCTCGTTCATTTGCTAATGCAATTTGCACTGCTTTCACAGTTCTTTCTGTGTGACTGAATGTTTTTTCTACTTGTGTATACAAGTGAGATTTAATTGAAATTGGTACCTTTTCTCCCTCATTAGAGGTCAGGTATGTGAATCCGCATCCGCCTGGGATGACTCGGATTACAAGATCGTGTGTGTTGTCACGTGTATCTAATTTTGTTTTTGCTAACATGTCTGTTTGCAGTGATCTCAAAATTTCTGTGTGTTTTTGAGTCCAATTGATTTGTTTAAAATCAGGTTTAATTAGTTCGTAGAGAGGTTTAACCCTCTCTGCGTAATTTAGAATGTAAGTTCTTCCGAAATTCATAAAACCTAGTATGGATTGTAAATTCTTCAGCGTTTTTGGAGCTTGGAGTACAGCGCACTTCTCTAAGAAGTTGTCCGCTAGGCTTTTTCCTTCATTTGATAATTCGTACCCTAAAAATAGTACTGTCAGATGGGCAATTCGAGACTTTTTAAAGTTGAATTTGTAACCCTCTGCTGCGAACCCAAGTATAATGGTGTTCACTCTTTTCAAGTGAGTATCCAAGTCGTCGTCTGTGAGATAGATATCATCTACGTAAGATAATGCCTCATCATCATATATTTGTAGTAACTCTGTTACCCTAGCTGAGAATAGTCCTGGGCTGTTCTTGAACCCCTGTGGGAGTCGACAGAATTTTTTCTGCGACCCAAATGCTGAGAAAGCGGTCAAATATCTGCTTTCTGGTGCAATGTTTTGACAAAAGAAACCATTAGATATGTCTAATGTCGTTTTATATTTTTTCCTAACTATGTTATTCCTTAGGGCTGCACTATGCGAGTTTTGTACTGCAAATGTTTTGCAACATGCATTAAGATGTCTGTAGTCCAAAACTAGACGATATGAATTGTCTGGCTTGGAGTCAGGAAACAAAGGATTGTTCATTTGAGAGGTGCATGTTTCAATCGCCCCCTGGTATTCAAGTTGATCTAAGATCTCCCTGACTTGTTTTTTAGCTTCTTGCTTAATGGGATACTGCCGTTGGGCAGTTGGTTCACTTTTTAACTGGATTTTGTGAGGAGGTGAGTCCTCATCCCATCCTACATGATTTTTATATAATGCCGGTGCCTGGGCTACTGCCCATTTCCTTGCATATGTATATTTTTTGTGAATCGGAATGTGATTCGAGAAGGCAGGCATAATCATTTCTTCGCCACGAGGGCACTCCCTGACAAACTCTGGGGGCCAATCTTTTTCAGCTAACAGAATATCATAGCCTTTTGAGAGTTTATCCCAAAATAGACCCTTTATTTTCCTAGTCTTATCACCCTCTATACACAATGTTATTTCGTATATTTTATGGGGCTCGCTAAGTCTGGTGTCGGCAGTTTCAACCTGAATGTATTCATTTGTGTCCACTGTCTCCAGATGACTCATCAAGATCTTGCGGGCTATACTGATTTCTGCTGCACTGTCCAACATTGTCAATGCCCACTCCCCGTTTTTCAACTGTGTCCTCAGTATTCTCTGCATGGTTGATTACTCTAATACTGGCTACCTTCTTTTTGGGAAATTGAGATTTTTTACTCTGAGCAGGTTCCTTGTCTTTGGACTTGGTGTGCTCTCCTGGGTCTGACCGTCCTCTTCTTTCCGATTTCTGCGAAAAAGATCGAGAGGGACGAGTATCAATACTTTGATATCTATCAGGTTTTTTCAAATTATCCCTATTTCTAAGGTTGTATCTTTTCTCAGAGGGCTCCCTCTGGGGAGACTGGTGTTCTCGAGTCGGAGTTCTTTCCCTCCGTCGAGGAGACCTTCCTCTGGACTGGAAAACTTTTTCCTTGGGGGTGGATTGTTTATTTCCATCCCAGCTCTTTTTAGGAGTGTTTAAATTATTTTTAATAAATAATTTTTCAGGATTTTCGAGCAGTTGGGGCTTTACTGGTTTCCCACCCAAGCTGTCTCTACCTAATTCTTCATAGCACTTTTCTAGGATTTTGGCAAGCTCAATTGGCTGATCTTTTATATCTGTTTCCTTCAACTTCTGGCGGATCGCCACAGATGCTGCTTCTCCCTTTATGTTGGCTAATAATATAGCCGAGACCTGCTTGAAGTCTTTCAGTAATTTCATACCAAGAGTTAAAGCAGGTTCTGGACCGTATTCATTTTGAATCTGTCGTAGTACATCTGGTATTAACGCCATAGACGGAACACCATGTGTTTTTGTGTAAATGGAAGCAAAGACTGTACCCCAAGTGTCGCAGTCCTCCATGTGTGGTGCGATTCCCATAGGAAGGCAGATGGTCAAGATTCTGTGTTTCTCAATAGGGGTGGTATCCGGAAATACTGCCTCTATTTGAGTGATTTTCTGTGCTAACCAGAAAGGAATTTGTTCCCGTTTTACGGGTGTTTTACCAAGACATGATTGTATGTTCTGTGGTGTAATTTTATTAGTGTTCCCCTGATGAGGGGTCAGCTGTGGTACATTAACAGCTGGTTGGACTGTTGCAGTCCTCATTACATATTGCACTAATTGCCTATGTATTTTTATAAGTGTTTTTAGCTGTACTAACAGCTCTTCTTTAGACATTTTTGCAATGTCCGGATGTGGTGTGTAGCTGGCTAGAACCGGCCACGTTGCTCCTGGTCTACCTAGTGGACCGAGCCTGGTAATATGATCATTATGTTTTAGGGTGCCATTAAACCAGAGCAGGTGCTCTTGGAATTTTAGTGGGATTTCAGTCTCCTCGAAAGGAGCGTACTCTTCCGGTGGTTTCTCTATTTTGTAATAGTGAAACTCTTTTGTTCTAGCGTTTGCCACTGGAAAGTTTATCCATGAATAGAATACCTCTGTCTGCCGATATTCGTGAGCCTCTATCACGAAAATTACTGTACCACCTTGTGGTGTCAGTCCGTTTTCTATAAGTTTTAACGTTATAGACTTTCCTAAATGTACCGGGATGTCAATAGCATCCGGGTATGTCTGTAGGAGACTCGAGTCTTCCTCTATTAGTAGGGTTGCCAGCCTAGCTGCTTCCCTTTCTTCTTCACTGTCTGACATTTTATAAATGCAGGCTTTGCAGAGTAGGTCTCCAAGGATACAAAGATTATGTGCACAATATTTTGGAACACTGTATCCTTCAACGTTGAATAAACCAGAGCTTTACATAGGAATCTCTTCCTACTGAGTTCGGGCGGATTTTAACCTTTCACCCACTCCAGACGTCTATTGGAGTATTTACGGGAGAAAGGGGTCTGTGTGAAATATGCACGACTGAGTTACTCTAACGTCTTGCGTTAGTTTATCGCCTTACCAAACGTTGGGCGCCATGTAGCGTAGTTCCTATTTTCCCAATAGGCCCTGCGCATTGGAATAACATAAACAGTAGTATTGACGTAGAAGTGCGGATCTTCCAGGCCTCTACTGACTATGCTAAACTTAATTGGGTTTGTTACCAACTAGCTCAGAGGTCACTGGAAACTTTCTTGACTGAAATAGGAAGTGATCAGCTTCCCTGGCACAGACAAGAAGGGATTCAGTTTTCCAACAACCGTGCAACATGACAACTTTGCTCCTCAGATCAAGAGTCAATCTCTAGGGTTGTGTGAAACAATAGACAGTTATTTTACTTAGTCAGGTTGGTGCAGATTACTTTCACAATATGTAGAGGATAGAGAGACGGGCGTTTGTCAATAAAGGTTAACATTTATTGAACAGTCTTTCTTCTCGTACAAGAGAAATGATTTGCCACAATTGCAAGACTTGTTATTATAAAAAGTACGTACAGTAAGATAAGTATTGCGAAATAATACTGTAAAAGCATTGATATGGTTTCTTAGCCATGCAATGGTTTAAAAGGAATAAAACATATATACATTCATATATACATTAGGCTAAAATACTCAACTGGTGCTTCTAACTACGCCTACCCCAGTGTACCTGACCTAAGCCTAATACTTGGGAGGGGAGTAAGTAAGTAGCTTTTAGTTAAGTTGGTTTTGCCAAGGTTTGCTTCAAGAATTCTCTCTCAAGGGTTTAGTCAACACCATACCTCTGGAATAGAATGATGGAGGTCTGGTATCTCCCTCAGGGTTCGATATCCCAGTCACCCGCAAGGGTAGACCAGAAACGCTGGAGCTGGATTTCTCTGCAGGAGAAAGGCAGCGTCTCGTCTTCAGCGCGTCGAGGAGGAGGAGGGGCAGCGTCCGCGGGCAGCTTGCATCTGCTGGGCTCTTGCAGAGGACGGCTGTTCAGCTCCTAAGTTCACCACACCATCGTTCGCTAGTTAGCAGCGATAGCAGTAGCGATAGCAGCTATGATATCTTCAGCATAACAGCAGCTTCAGGCGACGGGCAACAGGACATTGCTTAAGGCAACGTTGGTAGTATTTATACCTGAAAGGTGCCTTGGTTGACGTAAGTTTGCTGGACATAAGACGTCAATAAAGATGTCACTAGGAAGTGATCGTCTATCAGTGCTCATTAGAGTTCTATTACTAATCAAAACACAGCAAGCGGGGATTTCCAGGTTTGCTGAGTTTTTATCTTGTTGAAGAACTCAGAGTGTTAATCTAGGAATCTCAGATAGTGACTTCTGCTCTGTCATTGCACTAATTGGTTGCAAAGGAAGTGGCAGAGAAAGCTATTCTGGAATGTGACTCTGTTCGTGTGTGGCCAGAGATGAGTTTCTGAATATTGCACTTGAACGGTTATGCCAATATAGGGAATAAATGGATTTATAGCCGAATAGGGGCATAAGGTCACAGTATCGATCAGGATCCTAGATTAGAATGCCACACCTCGATTAACGTTTGCTGTCTCAACGAAGTCAATAAGAGACTGAGAGTGGTGG